>NC_091303.1:1762500-1817500 GCF_038502225.1 Cherax quadricarinatus
CACATATTTTCCTTCTCACTGAATCATGGCCATATAATATTCCTGAATACTAAATTACCCGTAGTTATTATTTCCTTGTATAAACAAGTATTAGACTCTGAAAACAATAATCTGATACTAAAATGGGCTTCAGACCTCTGAAACACTTGTCTGTGTCCCCTTCCCGCTGCCATGAGCATGAAACTGGCTGAAACATTTGAGGAGGAAATGTGTTTGGGGCAATGAAGAAGCAAGAAAGTTAATTAAAGTGAGTGATATGAAGTTAGAGGACAACGCGACAAGTCGGGGCCAGAGGGTTTTTTTCCCAGGCTACAACCCTGGCAGTGTTTACACCCAGGATGCGCCGGGAACTGAACGAGTGTGAGAGACCCTACCATTCTTGGTTTTCTCTTTCTATCTCACTCGTTATTTCTCTCTAGTACTATCTCTCTCTCTCTCTCTCTTTCTCTTCCCCTCAGTTGTCTTCGTGAACATTGTACATTTCTTCTCATTCAGTTGATATTATTTATGTACTTGACACTGTTCTTTGTGTCAAATAAATAACACTCTAGTTTGCTACATTATGTTGTGCTTACATAGTCAGGCAACTGACTAATCATATGAGCTTTTTATCGCTTTTATGAAGCGCAGAGTTAGGTTTGGAAGCCTTGTCCCTCGGTTTTTCTTTTTATTGAAAACAGTGGTAAATCCTCTGTACTCAGTTTTTATTAATTAGTCTATGTTCTTGGCATAAAGCATTTATTAAATATTTGTCATATTAATTTCCGCTGCTGCTGCTACCATCACCGCTACCCCATCACCACTGCAACCTCCCCTACGACCACCACCATTCCCTCCATCGCCACTACCACCACCAACACCATCATTAACCCACCACCACCACCTTCACCACCACTACGCCACCACCACCACCAGACACGCCCCACCATCACCACCTTTAACATTACCACCACCTTCACTACCACAATCACAACCAATACGACCACCTTCACCACCGTTATAATATCTCACCGGTGGAAATAAAAGGTGAAGAGATAGCAGTGTCAGCCCTGCTGTCAGAGGAAGTAATATTTAGGGAGGAAAGAGACAGAGACGCTGTTTCATTACCCAGACCTCTTTCCTTTGCTACCTAACAGCTTCTCAAGCGATGGTTATGCGAAAACCTTATCAGAAGATTCTTAGTAATCAATTTAGAAATGATGCTGTACATTCTGACATCTCACACATCAGGACTTCATCTTATATCGTTAAACACCAACATTAACATATGAAATAAGAAGGTAAACTTCTGTTTCGCTGTTCACAGAGGGGTCGTGGTGCAGTGTAATTAACAGTGTGAAACAGAGGATTTATTCTGAATCTTTTTCTCGTGAAGTTTACTTCTGTGTGAATGTGTGTGTGCATGAGTGTTAGCGTTCGTGCGTGCGTGAGTGTTAACGTGCATGTGTGTGCGTAAACATTATCCTGGGTAAAAGCGTTTTTGTCTTCATGAGCGTTTAGTATTATCGTACATATGCGTGTGTTAATGTTAGGTCACATGTGCGTGCGTGAGTGTTAACGTGCATGTGTGTGCGTAAATAGTATCCTGAGTATTAGCGTTTTAGCCTATGAGAGTATATATATATGCTCACTTATTTGTAATAAGAGAAGAGGTATGATAGTAGTGTACCGACTTCAGTATTTCTTCTAAATTTTATTGAGTTCATTTTAGAGGTGATGTAGCGCTCACTACCTACTTTAGGACCCAGTTCCAGTATTCCATAACAATTTTGAAGGAAAACTAACCTTCAATCCACACAGCTCTATTCTCAGATTACAGTTTTGAAGCCACTTGTTCTCTCTATTGACGCGTGCTAAGAAATATTCTTTCATTTTATCATATCTTTCATAAATATTGTATGTATCTGGCATGTTTCCTTATCAGCCAACGAGAGAATTGTTTCTGTTTCTTGTCTCCCTCACATGTTTTTTTCTTTTGCTCTGAGAGCCATTTTAATTTTTTGATCTTCGTCTATCTTATCAATGTGGACTTTTTTTTACAAGCGTGAACGTAACAATACAACAGTTACACATTACAATTTGGGCCTAAAGTACGAATAAATATATTTAAAAATTCTCCATCAATGTAGTATACGAATGACTTTTTAAGTTTGACATTTTAGGTATGAATCTTAGCCTTGATTTTGTTTTAGTTAAAAACTACCCCTCTCTGTGTATTGTAAAACTCGTTTATCCTCAGAACACACGTGACTTGACCTGACCTTGGCTTTCTTCTTACTTATTCTGGTCTGTTTTCTGGTATTCTCTTTTCCTCGCCTGTCTTCTGGCATTCTCTTTCTGATTTCTATTTGCCTTCAGAATTTCTCCTCACCTTTTCACTAGGTTTCTTGTCTGGCTTTCTTCCATGTTCTTTCTTAGTCGTGACTTAATAATGGCCCGGGAAGGACCGAAACCTCCTCTGAAGCTTGATCACAATTTGGGTTGATTTTTGCCATGGACCTGTATTAATCGAACTTTTGTGTTCAGGTGACAACAGTATATTGATATAAATTACGTCATGATGAAAAAATGGGGCCCCTTGGGTGGTTATCAGATTCCAGAGAACGCAAGGTAATTGTAATAAACACAATTAAATTCATCATAACAGTAATAATAATGATAACTTTAATAATAATAGCTACATCCACATTGCTATAACCATATATTGAAGTCATTGTATTTCAGTTTTAATATCATTATTACAATTTATTATAATTTTCCTATCAAGAAAGCTCATGCAATCTTCTTCTTCCCAACCAGCAATCTCGAATTGCAGATCACAACTGCATAAAAGTCATTCAACGCCATAAGGAGGAGATTGCCGGGTGCTATGTTGCTTGCACGACCCTTCCGTGTTAAGGTGGGGGTACAGCTTTCTTGCCCCAAGCCTGACTTACGTTTTAAGGAAAAGTACGACCTTCTTGCCCCGAGCCTGACTGACGTCTTGAGGTAGGGAAGGGCTTCTTGCCCCGAGTCTGACTGACGTCTTGAGGTAGGGAAGGGGTTCTTGCCCCGAGTCTGACTGACGTCTTGAGGTAGGGAAGGGCTTCTTGCCCCGAGTCTGACTGACGTCTTGAGGTAGGGAAGGGGTTCTTGCCCCGAGTCTGACTGACGTCTTGAGGTAGGGAAGGGGGTTCTTGCCCCGAGTCTGACTGACGTCTTGAGGTAGGGAAGGGCTTCTTGCCCCGAGTCTGACTGACGTCTTGAGGTAGGGAAGGGCTTCTTGCCCCGAGTCTGACTGACGTCTTGAGGTAGGGAAGGGCTTCTTGCCCCGAGTCTGACTGACGTCTTGAGGTAGGGAAGGGGTTCTTGCCCCGAGTCTGACTGACGTCTTGAGGTAGGGAAGGGGTTCTTGCCCCGAGTCTGACTGACGTCTTGAGGTAGGGAAGGGGTTCTTGCCCCGAGTCTGACTGACGTCTTGAGGTAGGGAAGGGCTTCTTGCCCCGAGTCTGACTGACGTCTTGAGGTAGGGAAGGGCTTCTTGCCCCGAGTCTGACTGACGTCTTGAGGTAGGGAAGGGCTTCTTGCCCCGAGTCTGACTGACGTCTTGAGGTAGGGAAGGGCAAAACGCAATTCTAGAAAGTACAGAAAGCATAGAAAACCAATATACTGAAGAAGCAGAAATTCGTGCTGTTTATTACACTCTATTATTTATGTATATTGTGTGTTTTAGTACGTATTTATATTTCTCTTACCCTGCCCAGAAGATAAATATTTACCTAATGTCATAAAAACGTATATTATTGTTATTCTATGAAGGAATGAAGATAGTAATATTTACGTATTAGTTATGTGTATTAAGAACTACGCAGTTTTGCGAGTGATTGAGTCGTGCATGTGGCACCTTCGTGGGTGCTCCTTTCCAACAAGACGTCACCTGCTGTCTGGACTTTCTCATTCTCTTCCAGACTGGCTGGAGCCCAGGAAGGGGGTGTGGCTTTCCCACCTCTATCACGTCAGTGCATCTTTACACATTTAATAATATACTATTTGCATAAACTTTATATACATGTGTGTGAGAGACGTTTCTGCTATGTTTTGTTCGCCTATGCCACCATTCTCAGAAACGTTTTCAAGGTTACCTTACACCAGGAGTCCCTGCCTTACTTACGAGTTAGTTCATGGTTGTCTTTGATACTGAGTGGACGTACTTCTGGCGTTGCTTACTCTGCCACGTAGCAGTGTAATAGAGGCTACTGTGGTATTCAGTTCTTGTATGTTCACATTAGGGTGTTTGATGGTCACTATTAGTGTTCAGTTTTTTGTATTGTTAGTCGCGGTGTTGGCTTCTGCTTTATCATTTTGTATCTATTATAGATTGCCTATTAAGGCGTCGTGGATATTTTAATTACATTTATATCTACATGTATATAATACGTATTATATAAGTTACAATACAGTGTACAAAGACACCACAGTCATTAACTTGTAAATAAGCTGCAAATACTTGTATTGACATATTACTCGATTATTAAGTTAAGCACTGTGATTTGTACTCATAAAAACACTAATTAGTCTAATGTATTTATATACATATATGCCCTGGACAAATAAATTGCCTAGACAAATATACAAATATATCATATATAATTATTTTGTCGATGCTTGATATCTCATCTTCCTGGACATCATTATATATGCCATTACTTATCATTATTAGACAGTTTCAGGTTTATATGTTTAATGCTAAAAATGCAGTGAGGCTGCATATGATTTTTGCAGGAAGATATTAATTAATGTTGTAATATACAACTCTCAACTACCAAAATCTCAAATGAGAAAAAAGAACTGCTGTGACAGTTAAATATTACAGAAGCTGCAGAATCCTAAATGTTGTAAATTAGTTGTGATTAACATTACTGTGAGAGTCGGTGGGGATATGAGAGAAGGAGCTCCCCACCCCCTCCACAGATACAACTTGCTGAGTACAACCATGCAATATCGATAAGTGAGTTCAACTATGTGAGTACAACTAGGAAGGGCAAAACTTGGTAAGTACAACTACGCGAACTCAACTAAATGAGTACAACTAGAGTACACAAACTAGCTACTGATGTTATTCATCTTCGGACTGTACTTCGTCCTCCAGAATGATCAGAGCTTTTCCCCATTAAAAGTTGGATTCATAATTATAGGAGTTTGGACCACGAATTTTGTGTTCAACAAACTTTGACTAATTGTTGCCTGAAGTTTGACTTACCTAATAAGGAAATGAAACAGTGAGCTCATAGTGTATCCCCTCAAATGTAATCATTTTGTCTCTCTTTACAGTATGTGTTGTGCAGATGAATTGTGTGGATTGTTGGTTAATTGGGTTTAAAACCTATCGACTATCCAGAGAGTCATTAAGGCTGAATGTCAACTATTCACCATCAGACAAAGATATTTTAATCCCTAAAAAAAAAAAAAAACTTTAATACACTCAGAGACACACACACTTATCGGTGTATAAATCCTGTGATTATATGAAATATTTTTTTTTTATCTGACGATTGAGTTGAATCTTTCAGTTTATGTTGGTGTTGAATACATTTGCTGGAGATCGGTCCCCATATTTGTGGCATCCGACTTTTTAGGTGAAGTTAAAAGCATTATTTAAGTCATATTTACGATTTCTTTCATATGTATGTCACTCTTGACCAGATTGAGTTTCCCTTTGTGTGTATCTTAGGTACATTGATAAGGTATTACCTTTTTGAATTTATCAGTTACCGATTTCAATAATGGCTTAGCTTTCTTATTTTTTTTCTGTCATTTGTTTGCACTATGAATTCTAGGTTATCCCTTGACGTCAAAACATAAAAGAATACAAGAAGACTAATAATCTGTCTACTGAAGAACTACAGATATGGATACTGATGTGCAACAGAGGCTCACAAAAAAAAGCCTAGTGAAGGACCTCAGACAGAGATTACTTAGACCTATGGACCGGGATACAGAGGACAGCTGTTTCCTATCTCCAATTTTCCATCATTTTGACACTTATGTGCCCTGATATTTTGTAATTCCCCCTAAATAAAGTTTGAGGAAAGAAAAAGTTAAAGAATTGACTACGTATTTTCTGTATTTTGTTTACATTCATAACTGAAGGGAAAAGAAAAAATTAAGAATATTCCAAAATATTTATGCAAACAGACATTTTACAAACAAATCCGAAATTTAAATTACAAATTATGCGTACAATGCAAGATCACTCCCAAATTAAGCCTGCTTAATTAACAAAACTTTCTTTCAAAGTAATATTTTCCATTTAATTATATTTAAATCGCCATTCTGTCAATACTTGTTTATTTTTCCCGTAATATAAGACTGAAATAGAGCAGCAGTTATTGGAGAGAAATTCACTTGGACCCAGGCACGCCACATAGGAAAAAATGGAAAGACTCTGCATGGAGTATGCTTTGAACAGACTCATGGATATGTGAAGTATGCTTTGAACAGACTCATGAATACACAAAGCCACTGAGTGACAAGGCCTGACAACCATTGCCGAAATAATTTACAGTGTTTTTATGTACGTTAGCATGTTACTCTGCTTCCTGTTAGCTTGTGTTTGCGCATACTAGTGTGTCTCTCTGTTAGAACGTACATTCAAATCTTTCCCAAATTAAATGTTATATATATATATATATATATATATATATATATATATATATATATATATATATATATATATATATATATATATATATATATAATGTGGGATGGGGTCCACCTCTGGTGTAAATTGTGGGACCCATAGCCTCGGAGAAGTGGATAAAAAGGCTTCAAGGAAAAATATTTGGATTTCTTCCTGAAGCTGTTTGAATATTCCACTTCCCCTACAACCCCATTTTTTGATATATTTTTTTTTTACTAATAGGAATATTTTATTACATAATATGGTACAGAAGATTTAAGAGATACATTGTTGATATAAAGGTGGCATATACGGTACATGTTGTTACGTGTGTATCACCGATTATAAGGCGAAAATCTCATCCAGCTCCTCAGAGCTGGGGCGTGTGCCCAAAATACAGCAGGCATTACCCCTTTGAACAGCCGCACTGAGCCGCTGGAACAGAAAACTAGCTGCCCTGGGATCCCTAGTTACCCTGATGAGTCTTTTTCCCAGCTCCTTAAGGAATTTAGATGCACTATTTCCCCATGAGCCAAGGGTCTCTGAGCCTATGGGAACAAACATATAATGATGAGCAAGTTCTCCATATTTTCTAGACTTTTGGGACTCCCTGAAGCTGGCAGCTGCCCCTCCTTCCTCCCTGGTGTATTGGAGATAGGCATCAGCCAAGGTAGATGCACATGTATAGTCCCACACCACCTGCTTCCCATCTGTCCAGGCTTGAAGGGTGATACCATCTGGACGCTTCTGGCTGCCATCAGATCTGCATAGTTGGGGTGGCTCCCTTACTGCTGGGCATCCAGCTGTTGTGAGGCTCCTCTTGATAATGTTATTAACCTCCTCATGTCTTGCAATCTTTCCCTCGGATTTACGGCACACAAGACCATGGTACCCGAATCGGTCTGCTGCTTCACTGCCACAAATACACCTGTGTTCGGCGAGAATAGGGGCGGCAAGTCGAAGGGCAACACCGATGCGGATGGTCTGTGGGTCGAGACGTGTGCCAAGGCTGGAGTTGGGAACAGCCAACAGAAAGTTCCCAGCATGAGGGGCTCTCACTGCCAGGAGGCGGGCTCTATCCTTCCCTGACACACTCTGAAGCATTGTTGAGGCAATATTTTCCACTATTGGACCATCCCAGTGCGATTGTTTGTAGTTGTTGGGGGGAGCAGGTCTGGCTCCAGAGCCCGTTAGATTATCCCAGATCATTGCTCCGTCAATGAATTTTTGGTCCTGGACTCCTATCTTGTCTCTAAGATGTTCAGGGAGAATCGCTGCTACAAGCTCTCTGGATGCAATACACGAGGACAGAATAGCAGGTAACGCAATCTGTGATGACTTGCGGACACCAATGCCTCCTAGTCTGACTGGAAGTGTAGCTTGGTTCCACTGCCCGTCTTCTAGAGTAAGGTTAAGTACTTTCGTAAAAATCTGCCTCGGAATACTGTCATATTCGTGCAGTATAGGGTTATCATATGAAGGTGCACATCTTAGGAAATATGTCAACCTGGGCAGACTCAAGCACTTTGTGAGAAGGTACAAGGCATCGTGGGTGTCCAGATTGCCTATTCGTTGTTCCATTCTCCTTAACTCTTCCAATTTCTTCCTGAGAATTGTGTCAATGGCATTGCTTCCCAGAGGTGCTCCTAGCAAGACACTATTTGTGGGGGCAATGACTGCTGCTCCTGGTAGTTTTGATCTCACTGCATTTATCACTTGTTGACTGACTGAGATGATTTCACATTTGGATGGATTCAGGATGAGACCCATTTCCTGTCCCCGTGTCATTACCTGTGTAAGGTCATGTAGGAGGGACTCTTTTGTACCTGCTAATGTGCCATCATCTAGGAACCAGATGTTTAGCTCGCTGGTCAGTCTGACTGTGATTTCCCTAACTGCTATACAGAAGAGAAATGGTGCAAGAGGATCTCCTTGTTGGACACCCTCCGATGATGTAATTTCATGCTCTCCAAAGAGAAGCATTGATTCCTTGCTATATCCAGCTGAAACAAAAGGGAAGAGACCAGGGAAATGTTCTTGTACTGCTGCTAATACCACGTCTCTTTTCAGGAGATTGAACGCATTCTTGAAATATATAGATATATATATATATATATATATATATATATATATATATATATATATATATATATATATATATATATATATATATATATATATATATATATATATTCCTATTAGGCCGTTCATATTTTTTCCAAACACTGAAATTATTTCAAATTATTCTCATGAAGGGCATGCGCAGCAGGTCAAGGCATTCCCAATGAATGGAGTACAGCCGTAGTATAGACCCGTACACGGAGCCTTCCGGCTGATAACATACACAGGTACGCAGCTTATCTGTCCGAGGCTCCGTTGCTGTCGCAGATACAGGGATGAATGAGACTTTAGAGCCTAATCACCCTCGTGTGTTCACGAGAAAGAGAGAGAGAGAGAGAGAGAGAGAGAGAGAGAGAGAGAGAGAGAGAGAGAGAGAGAGAGAGAGAGAGAGAGAGAGAGAGAGAGAGAGAGAGAGAGAGAGAGAGAGACAGACAGACAGACAGACAGACAGACAGACAGACAGAGAGAGAGAGAGAGATGCTGCCGAGATATTCAGTGCTAGTGGTTATAAGACTAGGTTGGTACTAGACGCGGCTGTGGTTCCCTCTCTACTGTCAGACGCACTGGCGGCAGTCCTGGCAGAAAGCATTACATAAATGCTTAGATCCTAGCCATATTATCTTGGCTACAGCAGGATACAGATGCTCGGGATCTGACTGAAACAATGGAAGGTAAACAGCCTCATATGTTGGAAAATTGGTCGTCAGCACCGCTCTGTTACCTGAAGTCCAGGTACTGTATGACCTCGGCTTAAGTGCTTCTCCATGAATAAAATAGTAATAATCCGCTTCCTGTGGATAGAAATACCAGGAACTTATCGATGTTTACTAAACTGATTATGCTGAGAACCTAGTTATATTTTCTACTAGACAGTAATATCGAAATCCTAGTATCATCAATTCTTAGGTAGACATGTCACAACGCTCTCACTTTTGCCTATTGCAATAGACCAAAAAGTCACACTAAGCTGCTTATAACATTTCACATAGAAAACGTTTCGTCAGCCATTTTATTGAGATTACGAGAAGTTTTATCATTAAGATGCAATAAACCTCATATTGTGTCTTATTAACATATTTGTCGGTATACTCTGCCACTCGTACACCTTCGGTTATATACCTAATTACGTAAAGAACTGTGTTCCCATTCTAAACTTCCACTCATCCTTAAAGAAAATCTTGTTATCGCTAATGCTACAAATAGATAAACATAAGATTTAGAATTCTGATTCCAACAAAGAAGTCAAGTTTACTTGTCACCTCTCCTCTCATACCCTGAGGAAGGATCACTTTGTGAACCATTTAATTAAAGAGAAGAATTACGTATTTTGATACAAGTGTCAAACATCTATGGGTCCAGGAACTCTCGGTGGAGCTACATGATTTCTTTCCGGTTTATCGATTTCCTGTAAATGCGATAACCATAACATCAACAACAACAACAATAATATGATACCTAAAAGCTTTCTTGGCTTCATTTAAGTAAGTAATTATCATTTAGGATAACTGAGTAGTTTATCTGAGAGAATGGTACTTTTTCTATACATCTCTACTCCCTTCTACCTCTGTCTATTACGAACCTTGACCTTGACCTGCACACCTTGCCGTAACACGATAACCACTAAGGAACGAGCAAAAAGGCAGCAGAGTAAATGATTGTATTTCCTTCACCAAAAACAAGCTGTAAATGATTGTATTTCCTTCACCAAAAAGAAGCTGTAAATGATTGTATTTCCTTCACCAAAAACAAGCTGTAAATGATTGTATTTCCTTCACCAAAAACAAGCTGTAAATGATTGTATTTCCTTCACCAAAAACAAGCTGGTATCTATTATATGTATATTTCCTATGTACAGCATTTACAACTATGTACAATGAGGCGAATGCAAACACAAGACACAGAACCGTAGCGACCAGCTGGGAAGGTAATTCTACGAAAACTGCTTCGCAAGTGTCCCACATCGCTTCACAGCGTTGGCGGGCTTCCTTGTGATTGGTTGGTTGAACCAGTGTTCTGGTAGAATAATGGGGCCCCTGCTTGTTAAACTCTTAGCACCTGGTTCACTGGTAGGGAGGCATGCCTATATGGGTGTGTGACATACTCCAAAAGAAAGAGTAACATACTCTTAGCCTGGCACACACTCTCTCTCTCTCTGCTATTAACTTAGACTAAAGTGCGTATTCAAGCACATACTAATGGCAATCGTATTTAGTACAAGTATACTCTAAATATAGAAATAAATTTACGAGCATATAAAATAACATTCAAAGAAATTATGTTTTAACGAATAAATATTAAAAGGAATACAGACAAACACACTGTCGCCAAACCACGCAAAACACATTCTCATGCGATGCTGCAAAATTCAATGAATTATTATTTTTACATTTGCATTATTAACAGTTTCGTCTAAATTGCTTCCACAGTGAGAGAAATTTTCACTTTTGTCACAGAACAGCAAAAAAAAAAAAAAAAAAAAAGTGTCCACAGTGCCATTAACACTGAAAAATATATATACTAATATTGCAGTGAGCATCAGTAGGTTGGTACAAGCGTCGGGATACAGCAATCGTACTCTGTCAAAGCTCTGTACATTTTCACTGACAAAATACGTTTACGCTTACAAATGTAATTACCACAGGAAAAGATAAATATTGTGTTTAATACTTTTTCCCCCCATCTCTTTGTGTGTGGTGTTGCTCTGATTTAGGAAGAGACAGAAATGTGTGTGTCAAACTGTCTGAGGCTTCATCGTTCTTTGAGAATGAATTACGTGCACTGAACGTAAAATCAGGATCATTTTGATTAATTTGAGGCCTCCAACACCTGCGTCTACGATGATAATAGAAGTGTAGGGAGATTCATCACGATTCCCAGTGTATTTTCACCAGAATTATTGACGTTTTCCTTGAGTTTCCCTACTCAAATATTTATGATTCTGATGGAAAATTATGTAATTTTCTTGCACCATACAACACAAAATCAGTTCATTTTTAATTATAAGATTATCTTTTCTAAAATATTTAAGTTCACTGTTGGTATACAAAAATTTTCATGACAGCTTCTAGACGTTATGTTAAAAATACTAACCAAAACTAGTTCTCACGAATAAATTAGCACACTTATCCCTACATGAGTTGCTTAGTACATCACATTTCAGCATTATTCAGTCGGACCTCCCGCACACACTCACCTACTTTATCAATTTGTAACGGAGGTCTTACATGTACCTCCTTGACACACACACACACACACACTGTGAGAAGTGTGAGTGAAGGGTCCTAGTAGGTACAGTGGAGTCTAGTAAGTACAGTAGTGATATTGTGTCAGTAAGGCCGATGGATCACTTATAACTTACACATTCTGTTACTTTCACTATATTGTGAAAATTTGAACCTGCCATATCTTCCAGCCAACCAACTTCGATTTTCGGAAACGATGTGCAGCCCAACAAAATAAGAATATATTTTATCTTTTTATGACTCTGCAAATTTCAGAATACCACTTAAAAAATAAATATGTTTAAGATATTATTCAAACCTTACAAAGTTAACGCTGAACTTTTTAATGTTGGGTAGTAAAAACCAATTTTTAGTAACGTTATATAAAACAAAATATTAATTTTTAAGTGATGTCAACTTTTATAAGCCATTTTATTCAAAGTTATACATGAAAGTTAAAAGCTTATTATTGTTTCATATATTTTACACTCAGCTTGTAGTCACTATCCCCCCAAAAATCTTTCTCAGCTAAGATGCTTACTTGCAAAATATTACCCATTAAATATTTTTATTATAGGTTTGCATACATGCAAGCACATATGTATTATATACATCTGAGCAGAAAATAATTGTAAATTATGCAAAATATTAGACCAAAAATGTCTGTCAACTCACTGACATAATGGAGAAACTAAGAGCCACCAGCACTGCCTTATTCTGACCCTCTACTTCCTGACATTAATTACCTTAACTATAAACCTATTTTGGGAGAAAGAAACTCGGATCATAAGTCTCTCTGAAAGATTAAGATGTCCAGTCGCACTAATTTACGAAATAAAATCCTGTTTGCAAAGGATTTCCTTATTTCAAATTCTGCGGCTAAAGTTGAGTTTGTGTTACTCACATACAAATGTTTCTGAGATTTACTTGAGTGTTTGCAGGGGCTTACTTCTTCCTCTTCTTTCTCTTTTTCTTCTTCTTCTTCTTCTTCTTCTTCTTCTTCTTCTTCTTCTTCTTCTTCTTCTTCTTCTTCTTCTTCTTCTTCTTCTTCTTCTTCTTCTTCTTCTTCTTCTTCTTCTTCTTCTTCTTCTTCTTCTTCTTCTTCTTCTTCTTCTTCTTCTTCTTCTTCTTCTTCTTCTTCTTCTTCTTCTTCTTTCTCTTCCTCTTCATTCTCTTCTTCTTCTTCTTCTTCTTCTTCTTCTTCTTCTTCTTCTTCTTCTTCTTCTTCTTCTTCTTCTTCTTATTCTTCTTCTTCTTCTTCTTCTTCTTCTCTTCTTCTTCTTTCTTCTTCTTCCTCTTCTTCTTCTTCTTCTTCTTCTTCTTCTTCTTCTTCTTCTTCTTCTTCTTCTTCTTCTTCTTTCTCTTCTTTTTCTTCTTCTCCTTCTTCTTCTTCTTCTTCTTCTTCTTCTTCTTCTTCTTCTTCTTCTTCTTCTTCTTCTTCTTCTTCTCTTCTTCTTCCTTCTTCTTTCTTCTTCTTCTTCTTCTTCTTCTTCTTCATTTTCTTCTTCTTCTTCTTCTTCTTCTTTTTTAACTTTTCTTCTTCTTCTTCTTCTTCTTCTTCTTCTTCTTCTCTTCTTCTTCTTCTTCTTCTCTTCTTCTTCTTCTTCTTCTCTTCTTCTTCTTATTCTTCTTCTTCTTCTTCTTCTTCTTCTTCTTCTTCTTCTTCCTTCTTCTTATTCTTCTTCTTCTTTCTTCTTCTTTCTTCTTCCTCTTCTTCTTCTTCTTCTTCTTCTTCTTCTTCTTCTTCTTCTTCTTCTTCTTCTTCTTCTTCTTCTTCTTCTTCTTCTTCTTACTTCTTACTTCTTCCTTCTTCTCTTCTTCTTCTTCTTCTTCTTTTTCTTCTTCTTGCTTCTTCTTCTTCTTCTTCTTCTTCTTCTTCTTCTTCTTCTTCTTCTTCTTCTTCTTCTTCTTCTTCCATCTTCTTCTTCTTCTTCTTCTTCTTGCTTTACGTCTTCTTTCTCTTTTCTTTTCCTTCTTCTTCTTCTTCTTCTTCTTCTTCTTCTTCTTCTTCTTTACCTTTTCTTCTTCTTCTTCTTCTTCTTCTTCATTGGCTTCTTCTTCTTCCTCCTTCTTCTTCTTCTTTCTTCTTCTTCTTCTTCTTCTTCTTCTTCTTCTTCTTCTTCTTCTTTCTTCTTCTTCTTCTTCTTCTTCTTTCTTCTTCTTCTTCTTCTTCTTCTTCTTCTTCTTCTTCATATATATATATATATATATATATATATATATATATATATATATATATATATATATATATATATATATATATATATATATATATATATATGTAGTAGTAGGTTGGTAGACAGCAACCACCCAGGGAAGTACTACCGTCCTGCCAGATGACTGTGAAACAGAAACCTGTAACTGTTTTGCATGATGGTAGGATTGCTGGTTTCTTTTTCTGTTTCATAAACACGCTAGATAACAGGGATATCTTGCTACTCCTACTTACACTTTGGTCACACTTCACAGACACGCACATGCATATATATATACATACATCGAGGTTTTTCTCCTTTTTCTAAATAGCTCTTGTTCTTCTTTATTTCTTCTATTGTCCATGGGAAAGTGGAAAAGAATCTTTCCTCCGTAAGCCATGGGTGTCGTATGAGGCGACTAAAATCCCGGGAGCAATGGGCTAGTAACCCCTTCTCCTGTGCACATTTAAAAAAAAAAGAGAAGAAGAAAAACTTTATAAAACTGGGATGCTTAAATGTGAGTGGATGTAGTGCGGATGACAAGAAACAGATGATTGCTGATGTTATGAATGAAAAAGAAGTTGGATGTCCTGGCCCTAAGCGAAACAAAGCTGAAGGGGGTAGGGGAGTTTCGGTTGGGGAAAATAAATGGGATTAAATCTGGAGTATCTGAGACAGTTAGAGCAAAGGAAGGAGTAGCAGTAATGTTGAAGGATCAGTTATGGAAGGAGAAAAGAGAATATGAATGTGTAAATTCAAGAATTATGTGGATTAAAGTAAAGGTTGGATGTGAAAAGTGGGTCATAATAAGCGTTTATGGACCTGGAAAAGAGAGGAATGTAGAGGAGAGAGAGAGATTTTGGGAGATGTTAAGTGAATGTATAGGAGCCTTTGAACCAAGTGAGAGAGTAATTGTGGTAGGGGACCTGAATGCTAAAGTAGGAGAAACTTTTAGAGAGGGTGTGGTAGGTAAGTTTGGGGTGCCAGGTGTAAATGAAAATGGGAGCCCTTTGATTGAACTTTGTATAGAAAGGGGTTTAGTTATAAGTTATACATATTTTAAGAAAAAGAGGATAAATAAATATACAAGATATGATGTAGGGCGAAATGACAGTAGTTTGTTGGATTATGTATTGGTAGATAAAAGACTGTTGAGTAGACTTCAGAATGTACATGTTTATAGAGGGGCCACAGATATATCAGATCACTTTCTAGTTGTAGCTACACTGAGAGTAAAAGGTAGATGGGATACAAGGAGAATAGAAGCATCAGGGAAGAGAGAGGTGAAGGTTTATAAACTAAAAGAGGAGGCAGTTAGGGTAAGATATAAACAGCTATTGGAGGATAAATGGGCTAATGAGAGCATAGGCAATGGGGTCGAAGATGTATGGGGTAGGTTTAAAAATGTAATGTTAGAGTATTCAGCAGAAGTTTGTGGTTACAGGAAAGTGGGTGCGGGAGGAAAGAGGTGCGACTGATGGAATGATGATGTAAAGAGAGTAGTAAGGGAGAAAAAGTTAGCATATGAGAAGTTTTTACAAAGTAGAAGTGATGCAAGGAGGGAAGAGTATATGGAGAAAAAGAGAGAGGTTAAGAGAGTGGTGAAGCAATGTAAAAAGAGAGCAAATGAGAGAGTGGGAGAGATGTTATCAACAAATTTTGTTGAAAATAAGAAAAAGTTTTGGAGTGAGATTAACAAGTTAAGGAAGCCTAGAGAACAAATGGATTTGTCAGTTAAAAATAGGAGAGGAGAGTTATTAAATGGAGAGTTAGAGGTATTGGGAAGATGGAGGGAATATTTTGAGGAATTGTTAAATGTTGATGAAGATAGGGAAGCTGTGATTTCGTGTATAGGGCAAGGAGGAATAACATCTTGTAGGAGTGAGGAAGAGCCATTTGTGAGTGTGGGGGAAGTTCGTGAGGCAGTAGGTAAAATGAAAGGGGGTAAGGCAGCCGGGATTGATGAGATAAAGATAGAAATGTTAAAAGCAGGTGGGGATATAGTTTTGGAGTGGTTGGTGCAATTTTTTAATAAATGTATGGATGAGGGTAAGGTACCTAGGGATTGGCAGAGAGCATGCATAGTTCCTTTGTATAAAGGCAAAGGGGACAGAAGAGAGTGCAAAAATTATAGGGGGATAAGTCTGTTGAGTATACCTGGTAAAGTGTATGGTAGAGTTATTATTGAAAGAATTAAGAGTAAGACGGAAAATAGGATAGCAGATGAACAAGGAGGCTTTAGGAAAGGTAGGGGGTGTGTGGACCAGGTGTTTACAGTGAAACATATAAGTGAACAGTATTTAGATAAGGCTAAAGAGGTCTTTGTGGCATTTATGGATTTGGAAAAGGCGCATGACAGGCTGTATACGGGGGGCAATGTGGCAGATGTTGCAGGTGTATGGTATAGGAGGTAGGTTACTGAAAGCAGTGAAGAGTTTTTACGAGGATAGTGAGGCTCAAGTTAGAGTATGTAGGAAAGAGGGAAATTATTTCCCAGTAAAAGTAGGCCTTAGACAAGGATGTGTGATGTCACCGTGGTTGTTTAATATATTTATAGATGGGGTTGTAAGAGAAGTAAATGCGAGGGTCTTGGCAAGAGGCGTGGAGTTAAAAGATAAAGAATCACACATAAAGTGGGAGTTACCACAGTTGCTCTTTGCTGATGACACTGTGCTCTTGGGAGATTCTGAAGAGAAGTTGCAGAGATTGCTGGATGAATTTGGTAGGGTATGCAAAAGAAGAAAATTAAAAGTGAATATAGGAAAGAGTAAGGTTTGAGGATAACAAAAAGATTAGGTGATGAAAGATTGGATATCAGATTGGAGGGAGAGAGTATGGAGGAGGTGAATGTATTCAGATATTTGGGAGTGGACGTGTCGGGATGGGTCTATGAAAGATGAGGTGAATCATAGAATTGATGAGGGGAAAAGGGTGAGTGGTGCACTTAGGAGTCTGTGGAGACAAAGAACTTTGTCCTTGGAGGCAAAGAGGGGAATGTATGAGAGTATAGTTTTACCAACGCTCTTATATGGGTGTGAAGCATGGGTGATGAATGTTGCAGCGAGGAGAAGGCTGGAGGCAGTGGAGATGTCATGTCTGAGGGCAATGTGTGGTGTGAATATAATGCAGAGAATTCGTAGTTTGGAAGTTAGGAGGAGGTGCGGGATTACCAAAACTGTTGTCCAGAGGGCCGAGGAAGGGTTGTTGAGGTGGTTCGGACATGTAGAGAGAATGGAGCGAAACAGAATGACTTCAAGAGTGTATCAGTCTGTAGTGGAAGGAAGGCAGGGTAGGGGTCGGCCTAGGAAAGGTTGGAGGGAGGGGGTAAAGGAGGTTTTGTGTGCGAGGGGCTTGGACTTCCAGCAGGCATGCGTGAGCGTGTTTGGTAGGAGTGAATGGAGACAAATGGTTTTTAATACTTGACGTGCTGTTGGAGTGTGAGCAAAGTAACATTTATGAAGGGATTCAGGGAAACCGGCAGGCCTGACTTGAGTCCTGGAGATGGGAAGTACAGTGCCTGCACTCTGAAAGAGGGGTGTTAATGTTGCAGTTTAAAAACGGTAGTGTAAAGCACCCTTCTGGCAAGACAGTGATGGAGTGAATGATGGTGAAAGTTTTTCTTTTTCGGGCCACACTGCCTTGGTGGGAATCGGCCAGTGTGATAATAATATATATATATATATATATATATATATATATATATATATATATATATATATATATATATATATATATATATATATATATATATATATATATGAGGCAGGGTGATCCGAGAAAGAAGAAACGCTTTTATCATCACTCACTCCATCACTGTCTTGCCAGAGGCGTGTCAATACTTAAGTTCAAACACTACCACATATCTTAACCTCTTCTTCAGACTGCAGGCAATGTACTTCCCACCTCTAGCTAACCGGTTTCCCCTGAATTCCCTCATAAGTGTAATCTTGCTCATACTCCAACATCGCGTCATGTCAAAAAACCCGTTTGCCTCCACTTATTCCTTATTTTTTTTTAATTTATGTTAAGCGCTAAAGCCATGTTAGTCATTCAGAGAAATACAAGGTACGCATATCTCTAGTAGATATGCGTACATGTTACAAACTAGTTATACGTATGAATGATGACTTGTAATTTAGCTGGGAATAAGTGGAGAGAAGTCCGGGGAGTTGGCAGTTGGTGAAAAGTTATCCTGTTAAGCCTCGTGTGGAAGTCCTGATGATTGTGTATCATGATCTGTAGCTTCAATGTAGCATACATGTGATTGCTTCGGCTTCCCATTGTTACTGTACCTGACTGAAGTTTGGTTTAGACCTGATTAGTCAGACTCCAACGAATTTTGTTTTGTAGAGAATCGATATTTTATAGTGGTGTTTGAAGTCCTTTTATTTGTTTTGGTAGTGGCGTTGTAGTATGCGTTGAAATATGCATGAGTTGTCTTAGGAATATCTGGCTACTCTCTTATGTTCGGTGATGCATGTGTTTATATTCGATTTACCTTATTTACACGATATTTTAGAAACTCCTAGTTTGTGTTTTGGCTTTTTTTTTTGTGTTTGCCGAAGATATTGTTGGATATTACATCTGGGATGGCTTACACTATTTTCAGAATCCATAAGGAATGTTTCTGGCCATGAACATTCTTCTTTTAAATGCAAAATTTTGAAAACAAGGCCGTTTAGGCAAAACTTGGCGAATCATATATTATATGAGTCATTCAGCAAGCGTCTCATACGGGTGGCTTAGGTATTTTTAGTTACTGTGGTGCCATGTTCAACACCATGAAACAGCTAGCTGCTCTAAGTAGGAAATCAACTTTAACTTTATACACTTCCAATTTGTAAAGTAAAAGGACACAAGTGCAACTAATATGACATTTTATTGTGGCAACGTTTCGCTCTCCAGGAGCTTTATCAAGCCGGAGAGCGAAACGTTGCCACAATAAAATGTCACATTAGTTGCACTTGTGTCCTTTTACTTTATATATTGTCGGTAATTCTACCAACATTATTACACTTCTAATTACTGAAATAATAATAGTTATATTTGTATGGCATTGTCGATGAAGCCATTGTTGTTGACTAGAACGCCTGTTTTCCTTCTTGTATCTGCACTTACTGTAGAAGATTCGTATAGAAAATACTAAATGTATAACTACTACTACAGTCTCGTTCATGCTCATGACAGACAAGTGTTCCATTTTGTCACTGTATATTGTATTTCAGGAATCAACAGTTCCCCATTTATGTAAGAGCGGAGTGTTTACATGTGATAATAGTCTGCAATTGTGGTTCTAATGACAAGATGCTTATGTAATTATATACTACTCTTGCCATGCTCTCCAGTGCTATTTCAAGGCTGCTGCGGCTGCGTATAAATCATTATTTTGCCGAGTTGTTTTACTTCTGTTCTGTTGACATGCTGCTGTCATGTTGTTGCCGCCCTGTTGCTGCTCCGTTGCCGTGCTGTTCCTACACCATTTCATTGCTGTTGTTTTGCCTTTGCCTTGTGTTTCAGAGCAGGAAGCACCTCGGTGTACCTGCCTGCATATTGCTGCTGCTTCAGTGCTGTCGGCCAGTGGTGGAACATGGCTAGACATGCTACAGAGCTATTGCGGAAGCTGCGAATATGACCTGGCAGTTTATTACGAGAGAGAGAGAGAGAGAGAGATAGAGTGAGGGAGGGAGAGAGGGAAGAGGAGGATGAAAAAAGAAAGGGGGATTAAGAAACGAAAGAGAGTGAAGAGCAAGAAGAGAAGGAGTAGAATCGAGACATTACATGGGAACCGTTAATAGCAAAATAGTGATAATGATATAGATTATTATTATTATTAAAGATTAGCCGGTATTCTCCCGGCCCGGGCCTTTTCCAAGTGGTGGCCCGGCCTTGGCTCCCTCTTTAGGGAGTGTCTGAGACTTAAGTCTCCCATGGGAGGAGGCACAAGTACCTCCTCATCTTTGGGACCAACTGTCCCCAGGCCTAGTCACAAGCTAGGCCTCTCTGGTCTGTCATCCCCGCCCCAAGGGGGCTAATGGGAATAACAGTCTTATGAGCTAAAAGCTCGGACTCAGGCACCTACCCTACCCTAGAAGGGCTGGGCATGGTGTCGATGAATGATATAGATCTTCTGAGACCAATGAGTAATAAAAATAAACTTACATAAATGTGTTTCTTATCTTTGTATACAAATACTTAATCTAGTAGATCTAAATAGGTACTAACTGTTACTCAGCTACCAGATTTTAAGCTTTTGATCAGTTTTACTTTTGAAGAAGTAAACTTTTAGCCAACTTTGAGTTTTAATCCAAATATAGTCGTTATGGATCAGGCGTGGAATGTTTTCTGACAACTTGTGTAAGTTAAATATATTCTCCATTCTTTCCTTTATCGTGCCTTTTTATTTCCTCGCTACTGAATAAGTGTTGGGAATTGAAGAGATATATCAAGGATATTTCTCTTACTGAATGTGTACGATCAAATAAAGTGGTTAGGATTTGGAGGTTGGAAGAGAAGAGACATGACATGAACAGTCAACTCGATATCCAAGATTTTTTTTTTTGTTTTGCACTGGTGTTGAGCTGATGACTTATGAACATTGAATTTTAGCAATACGTTTTTCTAATATAATTTAATAGAACACACTTAGTGATTGTCAGAGTGGAACCAACGATCAGTAAGAAAAAGGCAACAATGATATTCTTCAAAGCTCCATGGAATTACTAGACATTTAATCTAAACTTTATGTTTCAATCCCTCTTCTAATTGTCCCGTATATTTTTATATAGAAATACTTGAATTCAGAATACTGAACACTGTGTCAACATGTCGAAGTTCCTGGACCAGAATAACCCATGTCACCTACAATGCAAGACTTACACTTCTCATGACTGCAGCTACTTCTGTCACAGAATAGCCGTGCCACCTCCATTGTGTTGTCGTTCTCCCTGCTCTTTGGGATGTCGTTCAGCTCTTTGGTGACACCCTGCTGGTTTATAGAACAATTGTTTGGTGTGATACTGGTAGGATTCGCCACGGCTGGATGGAGGCGAGGGATAACAGCATTACTGTGTCAGGAGAGACAGTTTTCTGAAGCTGTCGTAGAAGATTTTGAATAATATTTCTTGATATGCTCTTTGTTTTAATATCTAATCTATAGCAATTTATGAATAATAATAATAATAATAATAATAATAATAATAATAATAATAATAATAATAATAATAATAATAATAATAAAATAATAATAATAATAATAATAATAATAATAATAATAATAATAATAATAATAATAATAATAGTAAATAATAACACTGTGCGAGCAGTAGATTTTGTTCTGTAAATAATTTAATTTCCTAATAAATAACATTATTCTTCACCATAATCTTCCTGTCCTTGCTCTTCTGCTGCTTCTTCTTCTTCGTCGTCTACTTCTTCTTCTTCTTCTTCGCACCGCCGGCAGTAACAGCCTGGTTAATCAGGCAAGCACTAGACAAGCTCGCCCCGGGCTGGGCTGTGAGAGTTGGAAAAATCTCGAAACTCTACAAATGTATTTCAAATGTATGTATTTCCTCTCCATCATTTAATGCTAGAAATTTCAAATATAAAAAATTAGTCACCAAAATACATTTTTCATAGCGGCTCTTCATTATGCTGTCCAATTACAATGCATTTTTATTATAAAAAAAATATATTTAGAGAGAGCGCACAGAGCGAGATGAAATAAACTTTCACTGCAAAATATACAATATGAGAACCAATGCAAAAGCACCAGAGGTGTTTTCTATAAGAAACCCTGTACTACGAGGAGAATAAATCTAAATTCCTAACGTAAAAAGACAGTATGGAAGACTAACAAGAAGCAAATTTGGAGGAGAAGGGTGTCGCAGCCACATTAAACAAAGTTAGGGAAGGTTAGGCAGGTGGAGTACACAGATGAGAAGGAAATAAAATATTCGTTTTAAGGGTAACAGAAGTAGCAGAATGGATACTAATTATGGTAAGAATAATAATACACACTGTACACTGTGTACGTTAGGCCCATATTGGAGTATGCGGCACCAGTTTGGAACCCACACCTAACCAAGCACGTAAAGAAACTAGAGAAAATGCAAAGGTTTGCAACATGACTAGTCCCAGAGCTAAGGGGTATGTCCTACGAGGAGAGGTTAAGGGAAATCCACGTGACGAAACTGGAGGACAGGAGAGATAGGGGAAACATGATAACGACATATGAAATACTGAGAGGAATTGACAAGGTGGACAGAGACCGTATGTTCCAGAGATGGGACACAGCAGCAAGGGGACACAGTTGGAAGTTGAAGATTCAGATGAATCAGAGAGATGTTAGGAAGTATTTCTTCAGCCACAGAGTAGTCAGGGTGTGGAATAGTTTGGGAAGTGATGTAGTGGAGGCAGGATCCATTCATAGCTTTAAGTAGAGGTATGATAAAGCTCATGGTGCAGGGAGAGTGACCCAGTAGCGGCCAATGAAGAGGCGAGGCCATGAGCTATGAATCGACCCCACAACTAGGTGAGTACAGACACACACACACACGCACACACACACACACACACACACACACACACACATCTACTCTCTTCAGACAATATATACATTTACATTGCACATAGCCTGCAAACTAGTGCAATCGAAAATTTCTTTAATTAAAAAATCCAACTACATGGTCTCTGTTATGTTTGATGGATGTGAGTCGGGAATCATCTGATCGCGTTGTGTTGCATTCCATTTCAACACATTATACTGTACTGCTATCATATATACAACGCTGTGTTGAGGTATATCCCGCAGCTGTAAGCTAAGCTGGTGTCATTGTATTCCCTGTTGAAGAAAATTGCATGATATCCTTTTAAGTTTTATCCTAACACACACACACACACACATAAAATATAAAATACTGAGAGGAATTGACAGGATGTTCCAGAGATGGGACACAGCAATAAGGGGACACAGTAGGAAGTTGAAGACTCAGATGAATCACAGGGATGTTAGGAAGTATTTCTTCAGTCACAGAGTTGTCAGGAAGTGGAATAGTCTGGGAAGTGATGTAGTAGAGGCAGGATCCACACATAGCTTTAAGACGAGGCATGATAAAGTTCACAGAGCGGGAAGAGTGACCTAGTAGTGGCTAGTGAAGAGGTGGGGCAAGGAACTGTGAATCGACCCCTGCAACCACAACTAGGTGAGTACAACTAGGTGGGTACACATACACAGACACAGACACAGACACACACACACACACACACACACACACACACACACACACACACACACACACACACACACACACACACACACACACACACACACACATACACACAGGAGTTTTGTTTCTTTGACAATTACATATGAAATTTAACGTAAGTACAAGTTACATTGAGGGCGAAAGTAGTAACGAGACTATATGGTGGAATTTCATTGTGATTAACGACGTGCTTATAAAACCCTCTCATATCCATTTTCCTAAGAAATTTGCAATTTTGATTCGCGTGTCTCGGGTAACATGCTAAAATATTTGACGAAAGAAAGGCTTGCAAGATCCCATTAAATTGTCTAGTGATTAATGGAACATGCAAATACCTCTTCCTTTATCGTGTACCCTATTACAAAATTAAATAACACCCGCAATTTTTCACCTAGTGAATATTATTACTTGCCATCAGCAACCAACATTCACATATGTTTTCCCACATTCTCTTATCTCATTCTCTTCCCAGGTTTTGGTCCGGAGTTCATCATTCAATTACATATACAATTTTTTTGTATCTGTTGTTCGTAGTTTTTTTTAGAGAGAATCTTTAATGTATCATTTCTGTTTTCTGAAGATACTCGATAATTCTTATTTATTTTTATTGAATATATTTCTCCAGAATTGTGTGATTTTACAACGTATTTTGTATGAATAATAATAATAATAATAATAATAATAATAATAATAATAATAATAATAATAATAATAATAATAATAATAAAATTTAATAATAACAACAACAACAACAATAATAATAATAATAATAATAATAATAATAATAATAATAATAATAATAATAATAATAATAATAATAACATTAATAATAATAATAATAATAATAATAATAATAATAATAATAATAATAATAATAATAATAATAAAATTTAATAATAACAACAACAACAACAATAATAATAATAATAATAACAATAATAATAATAATAATAATAATAATAACAATAATAATAATAATAAAATTTAATAATAACAACAACAATAATAATAATGATGATAATAATAATAATAATAATAATCAAGAAACTTTCATCACATATATGTACAATATTGCCGCATTTTTAGAGTTATGTTTGTTACACTTGGTTAAATTTTGTTCACTGACGTCATTCTATTACAGTCAGTTTCTTTCCTTCCTTTCCATCCCTTCCTGGTTTGTTTTTATTTTGTTTTCGATTCTTCGTTCTCCCTTTTCCTTATTCGTTAGAAATTTTCTTTTATTTTCCTTTCTCCTTTCTCTCTCTCTCTCTCTCTCTCTCACTTGTCCTATATGGCAAGATGAGCGTTGCTATTTAAGCCAAGATCAAAAGTTCTGCCTATTCGGGTGTTCAGGATTAAATTATGGGGAATCAAATTCAAAATGGGAATTGACACAGTTACTTTTTGCTGATGATACTGTGCTTATGGGAGATTCTAAAGAAAAATTGCAAAGGTTAGTGGATGAGTTTGAGAATGTGTGTAAAGGTAGAAAGTTGAAAGTGAACATAGAAAAGAGTAAGGTGATGAGGGTATCAAATGATTTAAATAAAGAAAAATTGGATATCAAATTGGTGAGGAGGAGTATGGAAGAAGTGAATGTTTTCAGATACTTGGGAGTTGATGTGTCGGCGGATGGAATTATGAAGGATGAGGTTAATCATAGAATTGATGAGGGAAAAAAGGTGAGTGGTGCGTTGAGGTATATGTGGAGTCAAAAAACGTTATCTATGGAGGCAAAGAAGGGAATGTATGAAAGTATAGTAGTACCAACACTCTTATATGGGTGTGAAGCTTGGGTGGTAAATGCAGCAGCGAGGAGACGGATGGAGGCAGTGGAGATGTCCTGTCTAAGGGCAATGTGTGGTGTAAATATTATGCAGAAAATTCGGAGTGTGGAAATTAGGAGAAGGTGTGGAGTTAATAAAAGCATTAGTCAGAGGGCAGAAGAGGGGTTGTTGAGGTGGTTTGGTCATTTAGAGAGAATGGATCAAAGTAGAATGACATGGAAAGCATATAAATCTATAGGGGAAGGAAAGAGGGGTAGGGGTCGTCCTCGAAAGGGTTGGAAAGAGGGGGTAAAGGAGGTTTTGTGGGCGAGGGGCTTGGACTTCCAGCAAGCGTGCATGAGCGTGTTAGATAGAAGTGAATGGAGACGAATGATACTTGGGACCTGACGATCTGTTGGAGTGTGAGCAGGGTAATATTTAGTGAAGGGATTCAGGGAAACCGGTTATTTTCATATAGTCGGACTTGAGTCCTGGAAATGGGAAGTACAATGCCTGCACTTTAAAGGAGGGGTTTGGGATATTGGCAGTTTGGAGGGATATGTTGTGTATCTTTATACGTATATGCTTCTAAACTGTTGTATTCTGAGCACCTCTGCAAAAGCAGTGATAATGTGTGAGTGTGGTGAAAGTGTTGAATGATGATGAAAGTATTTTCTTTTTGGGGATTTTCTTTCTTTTTTTGGGTCACTCTGCCTCGGTGGGAGACGAGCGACTTGTTGAAAAAAAAAAAAAAAAATATATATATATATATATATATATATATATATATATATATATATATATATATATATATATATATATGCAAAAAAAAACACTGTGAAAGAAAAATGAAGTTCCTTGATAATGTGAGTAGTCACGGAAGCGCTTGGAATTATTTTTTCTTTCACAGTGGTTGTTTTGCATATTCTGAAATCACCTGTTTACTGTGATCTTATTGCATATATGTATGTGTATATATATATATATATATATATATATATATATATATATATATATATATATATATATATATATATATATATATATATATATATATATATATATATATATATATATATATATGCAAAACAACCACTGTGAAAGAATAATGAATGTAGATATACACCATTTCCTTGGCAAATTAAATAGCTTAGCCCTTTCTATAACTTTTACTGTTGAGTTTGAGCAAAATAACTCATTGCCTTTTCTAGATGTTTTAATTATTAAGGGTAATAATGAATTCAAATTTAATATTTACAGAAAGCCTACGAATAACTGTTCATATGTACACTATTATTCTTCACGTCTAGATAGAGTTAAACTGTCTGTTTTTTCTTCTATATCTTTGAGAGCTTTGCGTATTTGTAGTCCAGAGTTCATAGATGAAGAAATTTCCAAAATTTATGAAATAGCTGAAGATTTGAAATACCCAAGAAACGTAATTGATAAATCTTTTAAAATTGCTAGAAATACTTTTTACAATCCAAAAAGGGACAACCAGCCTTATTCAACTAAAAATATGTTGATTCTCCCTTACCATGAAAACTTGGTTGATATGTCTTCTCTTCTTATGACTTTTAATATCCAAGTTGTATTTAAAAAACTTAATACAGTAGAAAAACTTTTGATAAAGAATTCCCCCCAAAATGCTGACGGATGTGTCTTTAAGATTCCTTGTAAAATTTGCGATAAAGTTTATTACGGTCAAACTGGCAAAAGTATCGAACTAAGATTAAAACAACATAAATATAGCATTAGAACTGGACAAGATTCCAATGGTCTATTTATTCATGTGAGAGATTTTAACCATCCAATTGATTTTCAAAATATTGAGAAAGCTGTATCAAGCAAGTCCATGGTTGACAGGAATATAATTGAATCTTGTTTCATAAAAAGCAGTTTTGAAAATAATATGAATATTTCCTTTAGTTTATATAAATTAGATCCATTTATAATTAATAGAATTTGGGAAGAATTTAATAATACATTGGACAAATAATAAATCTTAATTCTTAGGTAGAATAGTTTGTATTTTGGGTCGTGCGTCAGGTGTTGCTTTGTTGTGGGATGTGATGGTGAGGTGTGGTCTAGACCCGTTATATGCCTTCCTTTGATGCATTAATTTTATTGTTCCTTGATAATGTGAGTAGTCACGAAATCGCTTGGAATTTCATTATTCTTTCACAGTGGTTGTTTTGCATATTCTGAAAGCACCTGTTTACTGTGATCTTATTGCGTATATATATATATATATATATATATATATATATATATATATATATATATATATATATATATATATATATATATATATATATATATATATATATATATATATATATATATATATATATATATATATATATATATATATGTATATATATATACATATATCTTTATATATATATATATATATATATATATATATATATATATATATATATATATGTGTGTGTGTGTGTGTGTGTGTGTGTGTGTGTGTGTGTGTGTGTGTGTGTGTGTGTGTGTGTGTGTGTGTGTGTGTGTGTGTGTGTGTGTGTGTATCCACTTCCTCTTCACACTAACGGTTTCCATTACTTCTCCTTTCTCCATTATACTCTCCCACACACACTTCCTTAGTCTCCATGTCCTCATGTATCCCATCCTCTACTAACAGCTCCACTCCCAGTCTTCTCCTCTCCCTCCTTCCACACACTGCCTCACGCCCCAGTTCAGTGCTAACGTGTTCACCAGCCCTGGCTCAAGAAGCCTTGCCTATACCTGCATCTAGTTTAGGAGTTGTGCATGTTTAAAGTTAGCAACCTTGTTTGGCTAGCTTCCGTGCTGTCAGCCCAGCTTAGCTTACACCAGTACGCGGCTCAATACTTCGCTCACCACTAAAAGTTCTTTCATATGTAACTTAGAGAAGGAATTGTCTTCGTTAATTTCCGAGTGTGAGAATGATGCAGGTGTGTATGTGTCTGTATGTATGAACTTAGTCAGTTGTGGTTGAGGAAGTCGAGTCTCAGTTCCTGTGCCAGCTTTTTTTTTTATCTAGCAGTGACCGAGTTCACTCCACCTAGATTTGTGGTCCCTATCATGCGTTTTTATAAAGCACTCTATGGAGTCGTCTGCCTTCATCCTAAGACTGAAGAAATACTTTTACTTCCACCTGTTCCAATATGTTTTGGTTTCCATCTTTTTGAATAATTTTTCTCTTTATCTATTCACCGTATCTAGACCTACAGTATCTCTTATGCTGTTATCATGTCTCCCCTGATCCTTTTATTCTCTAATGCAGGGGTTACAAACTTTTTTTTCAAGTGTCCACATTAAAGCTAAAAATTTGTAAAATGGCTGAACCTCTAAATCAAAAAGTAAAATGTTAATAAAGGTATTTAACACCCAATATTTCAACCGAACAATAAGTGCAAATTATACACAATGTCAGTTTAATAAATGAATGAATTAACATAAATATTAAAAACCATTTATTGACTAACGTGATCGTCGTTTGTCAAATATTATTAGAAATTTATTTTGACGTGAAGAGTACAGATGGGTGTCTTATGCTTCTTCAAGTCTATACAAAATCAGTTTAAGGGTTGTGTGTGAGTCTGCCTCGGCGGGTTGGTGGCCTCTGAAATATAATGTCATCAGGTTCTTGTCTTTTAATATCTCATATCACATTTCTCTTGGTTCCGAGAGTAGTCTCGTTGCAAACTTTCTGCAGGGTTTTACTGCATACTCGAAGATGGTCTTGATGTATGTCTTATTAAGGTTATGAACTAATATTTGCTGAGGCTCTCGTTAACTAATTCTTGATTGTAGGTGGCACGTCTGCTGCAAATCATTTTCCTTGATGTACACCTTAGGTGATATACTCGGCACTATGTTTACCCTTTGGTTTGTTTCCTTGGGTGAAGTCGGTAGTTTCGAAGTAAATAATTTTCTG
Source organism: Cherax quadricarinatus (assembly GCF_038502225.1). Lineage (NCBI taxonomy): Eukaryota > Metazoa > Arthropoda > Malacostraca > Decapoda > Parastacidae > Cherax > Cherax quadricarinatus. Next base: position 1,791,659 of record NC_091303.1, read on the forward strand.
TCTTTTTTATATTTCCCCAGATTTTATAGCCTCAAATTTGCTAGAAACCGGATCACTGAATTACTTGTTTAACCAACTCTTCTGTTTCGGGTTTGCAATGTCCTTTTTATTTTCCCTAAAACGCAAACCAGGATATATATGAATACAAATATTTGCATATCATTCACATGTATTTTAGCAGGAGCAGATTAAGTGTCAGTCTTTGCAAAACTCCAATTATCACACCTGTATTATCACTGCCTTTTTTAATTTTTGTCCCAGTTACTTATATAGTAGAGTGCGAAATACAATCTTACCTTAGAAGGATATGCAGTATAAGCATCCCTTTCTTTCCTGATTTATGTTTGTTATATTGTTAAATAATTCCAGCAGGTTCCTGAAGCAGGCTTTACTGTCTCTAAATCCGTGTTGGTTATTCTTTTTTAAAATGCTTCACTCCAGATGTTCCACCACTCTTCTGATTATCTTGCGTGGGCACGCGCGCTTGTGTGTGTGTATGTGTGTGTGTGTGTGTGTGTGTGTGTGTGTGTGTGTGTGTGTGTTAGTTACCATTTCGTCCTAGGCACATGTCGATTAGACACTAGGCCTGTTGTACGTGTGTGTATCTGTGTGTGTGAGTGTGAGTGTGTGTGTATGGTGAGAGTGGCATGTGTGTGTCTGTATGTGTGTGTGTGTGTGAACCTCTAGAAGGTTACACTGTAGCTAGGATCCTTTACGTAATGGAAGACCTTGATCGGGCGGAGGAGTTAATGTGATATCTGCCGGCGAAGCAAAATGAGAGTCAGGGGGAAATTTGTCTACAGGTTGAAGCTACTCGAGTTAATATCACTGAGAGAGCTGGAGCAATATTGAGGAGGGTGGGAGGGGTGAGAGGACAGGTTGGCAGGTGCACGGGCTCTCGGGTGGGTGGACTTTCGGGTGGGTGAATGGGCGGGTTGACGGGCGGGTGGGCGGCGAAGCGAGGAAGGTACAAGTTTCCTCTTGAGGTGCTCACAATATTCCTCATGAAGATGGTCTCGGAATATTGTCGCACCAGACGCTATCTTGATATTAGTTGTTTTGTTTCTGGTTGTTAGTGTGTGTGTTGGGGGGAGAGGGAGGTGAGGGGGTTCGGGGGGAGGGATAGGGAGAGGGGGTGAGTGGAGAAGTGGTACGTTGGGTGGAGTGTGGGAGGGAATGTGAGGCATCAGGTGTGTGTGGGAGGGAATGTGAGGCATCAGGTGTGTGTCGGGAATGGAGGGTAGTGTGTGCTGTTGCAAGAGCTGCTAGTTGCAGGGAATGGAGGGTAGTGTGTGCTGTTGCAAGAGTTGCTAGTTGCAGGGAATGGAGGGTAGTGTGTGCTGTTGCAAGAGTTGCTAGTTGCAGGGAATGGAGGGTAATGTATACTGTTGCAAGAGTTGCTAGTTGCAGGGAATGGAGGGTAGTGTGTGCTGTTGCAAGAGTTGCTGGTTGAAGGGAATGGAGGGTAGTGTGTGCTGTTGCAAAAGTTGCTAGTTGCAGGGAATGGAGGGTAATGTGTGCTGTTGCAAGAGTTGCTAGTTGCAGGGAATGGAGGGTAGTGTGTGCTGTTGCATGGAGGGTAGTGTGTGCTGTTGCAAGAGTTGCTAGTTGCAGGGAATGGAGGGTAGTGTGTGCTGTTGCAAGAGTTGCTAGTTGCAGGGAATGGAGGGTAGTGTGTGCTGTTGCAAGAGTTGCTAGTTGCAGGGAATGGAGGGTAGTGTGTGCTGTTGCAAGAGTTGCTAGTTGCAGGGAATGGAGGGTAATGTATACTGTTGCAAGAGTTGCTAGTTGCAGGGAATGGAGGGTAGTGTGTGCTGTTGCAAGAGTTGCTAGTTGAAGGGAATGGAGGGTAGTGTGTGCTGTTGCAAAAGTTCCTAGTTGTAGGAATGGAAGGTAGTGTGTGCTGTTGCAAGAGTTGCTAGTTGCAGGGAATGGAGGGTAGTGTGTGCTGTTGCAAGAGTTGCTAGTTGCAGGGAATGGAGGGTAGTGTGTGCTGTTGCAAGAGTTCCTAGTTGCAGGGAATGGAGGGTAGTGTGTGCTGTTGCAAGAGTTGCTAGTTGAAGGGAATGGAGGGTAGTGTGTGCTGTTGCAAGAGTTCCTAGTTGCAGGGAATGGAGGGTAGTGTGTGCTGTTGGAAGAGTTGCTAGTTGAAGGGAATGGAAGGTAGTGTGTGCTGTTGCAAGAGTTCCTAGTTGCAGGGAATGGAGGGTAGTGTGTGCTGTTGCAAGAGTTGCTAGTTGCAGGTATTTTCGATATGAAACATGTCCATTATTAATGGATGCTTTGGTGCTAAAAGCCTATTATCTACGTTAACAGGGATATGTAAACAAGGAAACGCCATTTCAAAAATGACAAATAAAATCAATATAAAATTTTAATAAAATTTATTAAAAACAAATAAAAATTGAAAGTCTCATGTCAGTGAAACGAAACTTTATGAATTAATTATATTACTGTGCATTTTTAACACCATCTCTGTGTTAAAGTTTATAATATAATCACTAATGAAATTTTAACTGGATGAGCACCGCTTTTCTGCACAATTTTCTTAATGTAATAAAATGATCACCAAAAACCGCACAAGTGTAAAAATAAAAATGCTACAATTTGTATAATGGAGAGTTTATTTAAGTTTATTAGTTGATAGGGGAAAAGTAATTTTAAGTTTATTAGTTAAAGGGGAAGAGCAATTTTAAGTTTATTAGTTGAAAGGGGAAAAGTAATTTTAAGTTTATTAGTTAAAGGGGAAGAGCAATTTTAAGTTTATTAGTTGAAAGGGAAAAGTGATTTTAAGTGTTTTAGTTGAAAGGGAAAAGTAATTTTAAGTTTATTAGTTAAAGGGGAAGAGCAATTTTAAGTTTATTAGTTGAAAGGGGAAAAGTAATTTTAAGTTTATTAGTTAAAGGGGAAGAGCAATTTTAAGTTTATTAGTTGAAAGAGGAAAAGTGATTTTAAGTGTTTTAGTTGAAAGGGGAAAAGTAATTTTAAGTTTATTAGTTAAAGGGGAAGAGCAATTTTAAGTTTATTAGTTGAAAGGGAAAAGTGATTTTAAGTGTTTTAGTTGAAAGGGGAAAAGTAATTTTAACATGTTTCTCCTTCGGAGAAAGGTAGCTACAAACTCACACAAATTTACCCTAGCTGTTGTACTTTGCTTACAAAAATATAATTACAAATGAAATCAGATAATGGTACGTTGGATATGTTACACTATACTGGGAAACAACTCTCTCTCCCCCACCCAAACACTTACTGAGAGCAATGTCTTATCCGAAGTACTGGAGATAACCCCGAAGGGGTTAGAGCATCTGACCATTACAACCCCTGGTATACCAAGTTAAAAGCGTTGCAACATACACCAAGTAGCACAGAGCACATATAAGAGTCCTGGTATATAATTCTACTGTAAATGCTGCATCTCCAAATAACTCATCCATTTGTACAGGTTAGAGAAGAAAGACATATCCCAAAATTAACTTTAACAATTACTTACAATCCAACACTTGTATCCTCAAACAGGTGAGACCAAAAATGACTTTAGTGATCATTCACGGCAGTAGCTGTGACTGGGCAATGACGGCAGTAAACACACCTCTTGTTGGGTAGTATTTTTAAATTGAATAGAGAGAAAGTCTCAGCCGTCGTGCCGAGAGGAAGGCCAGAGCTTGCAGCTCACAAGACTGTCATTCCCATTAGCCCCCTTGGGGCGGGGATGGCAGACCAGAGAGGCCTAGCTTGTGGCTAGGCCTGGGGACAGTTGGTCCCAAAGATGAGGAGGTACTTGTGCCTCCTCCCATGGGAGACTTAGGTCTCAGACACTCCCTAAAGAGGGAGCCAAGGCCGGGCCACCACTTGGAAAAGGCCCGGGCCGGGAGAATACCGGCGAATCAAGAAGAAGAAGAAGTGATCATTCATCCTTAAAGTGGTACAAAAGAGGAGCAGCTGACCCATAGTGGGGCAACCAAACTTGATAAGTTACCTACATTGGATATAGACCAGAAGCTAATTAAAAAACTTTTCTGCAATGGATCAGGCCATGTATTATAAAACATGCATCGGAGTGCCAGAGAACCATGGGAAGAAAAACTCTAGAATGGTTCCCGCTTAGCCATAGAACAGTATCAGCAAAATGTTGCACTGTTCATTACTACTGTAATACTCACCCACATTTACTATGTTACAACTTCATTGATTAAAGAAATGTAAGTGAAAAAAGCACGCACTCTGTATTGGTTCTCTTACTGACTCATTTAGGACAGCCTCCCTCCCTCTCTTCCCTCCTTCCCTTCCTCCCATCCTTCCTTCTTCATTTATCACATCTGACCGTCTTGTTGCATCGCATCTTTACTGATCATTACTCTGTCTTTTTCCTTACTTGTGGCTAGATTGCGGATCAATATGATATCGTGAGTAAATGAGGAACAATGGTAAAGGAAGATGTTTGAAGAGAAACAATGGGCACAGAGGATATGGAATAAATAAGGAAATACTAGAAGGGTTAGACAATGAAAGGACGAGAGTGAAAATGAAGACATGTGTACAGTAGATCAGATTGTAAAAGAGATTATGTGAAAGACAATGTGAGAAGTAGTGGTAAATGATACAAGAATTATCAATGACAGGCGGAAAATTAGGAAAAAGAATGATCAGTAGGCCGATGGAGACTCGAAACAAAACAAATAAAGAAAAGAGGCCCTAAAAAGTTTTGGGATACTTAGAAAACACCGAAAATGTGGGAAAAACATGGCATGTTTTTCTTAGCGATGGCACACACACACACACACACATACACACACACACACACACACACACACACGCACACACGCACACACGCACACACACACACACACACACACACACACACACACACACACACCTACACACACACACACACACACACACACCTACACACACACACACACACACACACACACACACACACACACACACACACACACACACACACACACACACACACACACACACACACACACACACACACACACATACACACACACACACACACACACACACACACACACACACACACACACACACACACACACACACACACACACACACACACACACACACACACACACACACACACACACACACACACACACACACACACACACACACACACACACACACACACACAGGCCCCCACCAGGGCTCCTGCTCTCCCAACCCCAGTATTCCCCCAGGACCACAGTTACAGTATTAGAACAGAAGTTGAAGGTTTGGTACACAAATGCGGATGGATTAACGAATAAATATGAGGAATGGCAAGAAAGAATCAATGAGAAGTCCCCAGACATCATAGCAGTTACAGAAACAAAACTCACGGAGACAATAACAGATGCAATCTTCCCACCAGGATACCAGATCATGAGGAAAGATAGAAGCAGCAGAGGGGGAGGAGGGGTTGCTCTGCTCGTAAAAAAACGATGGAAATTCGAAAAAATGGGAGGCATAGACGAGACAGGAGAAAGGGACTACATAGTAGGTACACTTCAGTCTGGGGAGCACAAGGTGGTCATTGCAGTGATGTATAATCCACCACAGAACTGCAGGAGGCCAAGAGGAATATGAAGAGAGCAACAGAGCAATGGTGGACACAGTTGCTGTGATGGCAAGAAGAGCTCACTCCAGCAGAGCAGAGTTGCTGGTTATGGGTGATTTCAACCACAGGGAGATTGACTGGGAAAACCTGGAACCACTTGGGGGTCCCGAAACATGGAGAGCCAAGATGTTGGATGTGGTGCTGGAAAACCTCATGCACCAACATGTTAAGGGCACTACCAGAGTGAGAGGGGAGGATGAACCAGCAAGATTGGACCTTGTGTTCACCCTGGGCAGTTCAGACATTGAGGACATCACATATGAGAGTCCCCTAGGAGCTAGTGACCACGTGGTTCTGTGCTTTGAATACATAGTAGAGTTGCAAGTGGAGAGAGTAACAGGAGTTGAATGGGAAAAGCCAGACTATAAAAGAGGGGACTACATAGGTTTGAGGAACTTCCTGCAGGAGGTTCCGTGGGACAGAGAACTGGTAGGAAAGCCAGTAAATGAAATGATGGAATATGTAACAACCAAATGCAAGGAGGCAGTGGAAAGGTTTATTCCCAAGGGCAACAGAAACAATGGGAAGACCAGAACGAACCCCAGGTTTACCCGACGGTGTAAGGAAGCAAAAACAAAGTGCAATAGAGAATGTAAAAAGTACAGAAGGCAGAGAACACATGGAAATAGGGAGACTAGTCGCAGAGCCAGGAACGAGTATGCACAGGTAAGGAGGGAGGCCCAGCGACAGTATGAAAATAACATAGCATCGAAAGTCAAGACTGACTCGAAACTGTTGTATAGCGACAACAGGAGGAAGACAACAGTCAAAGACCAGGTGATCAGACTGAGGATAGAAGGTGGAGAACTCACAAGAAATGATCAGGAGGTATGTGAGGAGCTAAACAGGAGATTTAAGGAAGTTTTTACAGTAGAGACAGGAAGGGCTCTGGGAAGACAGCAGAGAAGGGAACTTCAAGAGGGAATATACCAACAAGTGTTGGATGACATACGAACAATCGAGGAGGAGGTGCAGAAGCTGCTAAGTGACCTTGATACCTCAAAGGCGATGGGACCGGACAACATCTCCCCATGGGTCCTTAGAGAAGGAGCAGAGATGCTGTGCGTGCCTCTAACCAAAATCTTCAACACATCCCTTGAAACTGGGCAACTGCCTGAGAAATGGAAGACAGCAAATGTAGTCCCCATATTTAAGAAAGGAAACAGAAATGAGGCACTAAACTACAGACCTGTGTCTCTGACATGTATAGTAAGCAAAGTCATGGAGAAGATTATCAGGAGGTGAGTGGTCGAACACCTGGAACTGAACAAGATTATAAATGAAAACCAGCATGGGTTCATAGAAGGCAAATCCTGTGTCATAAACCTTCTGGAGTTTTATGTCAAGTTAACAGAAGTAAGACACGAGAGAGAGGGGTGGGTTGATTGCATTTTCCTGGACTGCAGGAAGGCCTTTGACACAGTTCCTAACAAGAGATTAGTGCAGAAGCTGGAGGATCAGGCGCATATAACAGGGAGGGCACTGAAATGGATCAGAGAATACCTAACATGGAGGCAACAACGAGTTATGGTACGTGAAGAGGTATCACAGTGGGCGCCTGTGACGAGCGGGGTCCCACAGGGGTCAGTTCCAGGACCAGTGCTATTTTTGATATATGCGAACGACATGATGGAAGGAATAGACTCTGAAGTGTCCCTATTCGCAGATGATGTGAAGCTCATGAGAAGAATTAAATCGGATGAGGATGAGGCAGGACTGCAAAGAGACCTGGACAGGCTGAACACGTGGTTCAGAAACTGGCTTATCGAATTCAACTCTGCCAAATGGAAAGTCATGAAGATTGGGGAGGGGCAAAGAAGACCGCAGACAGAGTATAGGCTAGGTGGACAGAGACTACAGACCTCACTCAGGGAGATAGATCTTGGGGTGACCATAACACCGAGCACGTCACCGGAGGCACACATCAACCAAATAACTGCTGCAGCATACGGGCGCCTGGCAAACCTGAGAATAGCGTTCCGATACCTTAATAAGGAATCGTTCAAGACTAGTTCCGGAGCTCAGGGGAATGTCGTACGAGGAAAGGTTGAGGGAAATTGGACTGACGACACTGGAGGACAGAAGGGTCAGGGGAGACATGATAACGACATACAAGATACTGCGGGGAATAGACAAGGTGGAGAGAGACAGGATGTTCCAGAGAGGGGACACAGAAACAAGGGGTCACAATTTGAAGCTGAGGACTCAGACGAGTCACAGGGACATTAGGAAGTATTTCTTCAGTCATAGAGTCGTCAGGAAGTGGAATAGCCTAGCAAGTGAAGTAGTGGAGGCATGAACCATACATAGTTTTAAGAAGAGGTATGAGAAAGCTCAGGAAGCAGAGAGGGAGAGGACCTAGTAGCGATAAGTGAAGAGGCGGGGCCAGGAGCTGAGTCTCGACCCCTGCAACCACAATTAGGTGAGTACAATTATGTGAGCACACACACACACACACACACCATATATATATATATATATATATATATATATATATATATATATATATATATATATATATATATATACAGGGAGGTACTACCTGTGGAATTGTGCTGGTGACCTTCCTCCTCAGAGTAAAGAAAAAACTTGCTGCAGGGAAAACTCAAGGTTCTCCCTGAAGCTGTTTGAATATTTTCTCCTACCACCCCCTATATTCTATATTCTATGTAGACTTAATGTAAAGACAGGATACATTGGCAAAAGTACATAATAGGGAGTAGAACAACATAGATAGCTTCTCAGAACTACGTCTCGAATACTTCGTCCAGCTCCCCGGCGGTGGGCTGCGTGCCCAGAATGCTGCAGGTATGAAATATTAGGCAGGTGTAAATATTAGTAGTGGTGATGGAAACACATAAGCATATATGCTTATTTGTGTCCATCATCACTACTAATATTTCCACCACCACCACTATCACAACCATCCTCACCATCATCACCATCACTACCACCGTCATGTGCCTATGTACATACGCGAATCAAAAACCAATTTCGGGAATGGTTTATATAAAATTGAGCAGATGTCAATTGCTCTACGAACCTTCACCTAGCAATAGCTAACGGGGGGTTAAAATTTGAGGCTGACTGGATAAAAGGTTCTGAAGTTATAAACGAAAACCTCATACCAACAAGGGTTGGTGTGAGGACACTGGAACTGCCAGGGGCATCAAGCCACATAGTACTGGAAGACTTACTCAAGGAAAACAATGTAACTAGACTACAAGAGAGTTTCAGTAGGATGAGCAACTTTCCCGGTACATTACAATAGACAGATAACAAGAAGGTATGACATTGATGGAGTATCACATTTGAAGCAGAATTACGTTTATTGATGCAGTGTAACTGAAGAAAGAAGTAGATACCAAGAAACTACAAAAGGAATATCGAAATAAGTCATCAAAGCGTATCTATCTACCAGCTACATGAAGTGAGAAGAGTAAATGAAAATGTCGCAAAGCAACAATTATTGAAACATAAAATGAAGTTGAGAAAATACCACTGTGAATACTAAAGAATAAGGAGGCGACACTCGGTAAACTTCTTTCCCAAAATTTCACCAGATCGCTGGAACTAGAAAAACTATCGAGCATGTTTAAAAAAACAGCTAATATAATTCCAATACTCAAGAAAAGAAACAATACTAAATTACGAACTTTTGTCCATGATTAGTTTTCCATGTAAATTGAGGGAGAAAAATATAAGAAAGAGATTAGTAGAATGTCTAGAGAGAATGGAATTGTCTCAGAGCAAAAACACAGTTTAAGGAATCGAAAGTTCTGTCTCACGAACCTGATAAAAACCGATCATTGGCTCACAGAGATCAGAAAGAACAGAAAGGGATGTGCAGAATGTATGTTCCTTAACTGCCGAGAAAAGGCCTTTGACACTGTGCCGCATAGATGATTAATGAATAAATTAGGAAGACAAGCCTACGTAAGAGGTAAGATAAAATATTAAATAAAGAATTTCCTAAATAACAGAAAAAAAGTTCACTGAGAAGAGAGAAGTCTTACAGCGTAAGCTAAAAGTCATCATCAAGGTCCCACAATGGTTTTTTCTGGGAGCCATATTGTTACAATAATATGTTAATGTTAACAGATAATCGTAAACCAACAAGGAGAATCAAAACTTAGGAGGGTTACTGAAAATTAAATGACCACTTGCGCTGGCTAAACTAAGGATAAGAAACCATACCCCCGGCCGGGATTGAACCCGCGGTTTGTTTGCAATCGTGTCATTACGATTTCTTGAGTCATGTTGACGGCAGTGAAGGGACTTGAGCTAGAGTTCGTCACGGCCACGCTAGCTGGAGATTCGTCTGTAAAAACTTGCATTTGTGGTCACAGTGGTGCCTGTGCTAACTTTCCTATGGTGTAGAAATATACCTAGTTGGATGAATCTTATTGTGGCTAGCTGGTCTAGTGGCTAACGCGACGGGCTGGAGTTTTGAGACTCTATGACCGCGGGTTCAATCCCGGCCGGGGGTATGGTTTGTTTGCAATCGTGTCATTACGATTTCTTGAGTTAAGGATAAGAAAGGCTGTTGCTAACATTTAACCGTGGCAAGTAAAATATAATGAAAACGAGCGAGGTAGCAGGAAAACCAGATAAAACATAAATTTGAGTAGAAAGGAACTCTTAAAAAATAACCAGAAAAATTATTAGAGCTAAGATTCACTTGTCACCAGAAACTGATACGAACCAAATAGTTATGGTGCCGTGTGCCAAGCTAGTAAATATAAGACAGAAATTCGGGAATCTACAAGAAAAGGTATTAAATACAGAGCACCATGGGTACATGGTACTTGTATGAAGCCGACACCTAATACGAAAAATCAAGAAAATCGGGAAGCTATCAACATTTTGTAACAAGGTTTTTACTAGTGTTGTAAAACAGAAAAACAAAAGTTCTGAAAGAGACTGTGAAAATTGGAAGTTACGATGGAAAGAGATAAAAATGAGAGGAAGAAACCAGAATAAAGTATTTCGCATAAGAGAAATCAAAGTTACAGATGTCTGGTGGGGTCATTAGGAAACACTTATATATTGTTAGAGAATAGAAAGATAGAAAAGATTTGCTCTCAAAGTAGCTGAAAATAAGCAATACACAGTAAGCTATGATAGATTGGGAGGCGGAACTTACAGCTGGAGCTAAAAACGAGCTCAATGAACTGATTATTTTTTTCATAATTATTATCCCATGAGGAAAGAACTTCGATGTCCTTCTTTCTTCTTCCTCTTTCTCAGCTGCCTCTTCTTTCCTATCCTTCCCCACCCCAACCTCCTTCTCCCTAACCCCATCCTCCAAACCTTCTGAACAGTTCCAAAATTGGCTTTAAATTTACTCGAGGACACAACTCTGAGAATGCATTTCCAAGATTAACTCAACTTGAAATTAACTCCCGAAGACAACTTCAAACTTACTTCTCAATAAACACTAAAACACAAGCCTGCGAGCAACTTCTAGAATGACCTCCGGCTTAAGTCATTGTAAGCCTGTGTTGACACCTTACGCCACCTCAGTATTAATTTTGTTATGTCGAAGATTAACATTCAATGTTATTTCACCTTCCTACTTAAAGTGCTAAATTGTTGAACAAATTCGTTTTATTTTGTCATACTTAAGTACTCTTTTATATTGTACAAATTATTAGAGTCATACTCCTGCTTTCACTTCTTCTAATTTATTCTTCTTGTATAAAACTAAAATCTGTAAAGCAATATACAAAGTGCTTACATTATAGTTTACTCTGTGAATAAAAACGATTATTTAAACGCAAGCGTTAGGTGGCTTGTTTATAATATAATATATATTCTGTTATAACATTTTGGAAGCATATTTTTTATTGAAATCTTAAATCACTGTACGAAAGTCTTTTTATATCGTACACATAGTGCAAAATATTGGTGCTTGACAGGTCGTGTTACAATGAAGAGTTAAGGTCCGTCATAATAGTTGGCATATATGGTTGTGTGTAACCACCAACATTGTTCGTACACTCTTGATGGGTAGTCCTGTGTACTAAAAATGAATCAAGACGATACGTGAATGTATTTTTTTTATATTAAATTTTACACTGAACGCTGGGATTCTTAGTTCCTTAAATAATGCATGGTAATTATGTTTAGGAATATGTTAGTGGGTCGGTGATTTAGAGAGATATACAAGATTAATATAGGCCTCATATAACAAATATTTTAGTTATAAAATACTATGGGAAATGGTTTTAAATAGAGGATTGTTGATCAAAATTCATACACTAAGCTGACACGTAAGACTGAGAAAGCTCTATATGAGAGAAACGAGTTCTCGATATAGTCTACTCTGAACAAGAGTCTTTAATTAAATCAAAGACTTGATGTTGTTGGCTGTGGTTATCAACAGTAACTGAGGTCCTTCTCTTAAAACATTAAACACACAGTTAATCATTAACCACAACTAACACCTACCTCTAAAACCTGCTCTTTACAACTTTTGCTGTCATCATCACGGACAACAACAACCACAACAACCACCACCACCATCACCACCACTCCGTGAGACCTTCAAGCAACCGGCAGCATAACTCGATGAATAATTCCCGAGTCATCCCTGCCAAAGCGTAGGCGACAGGTGGGAGGACATCAAAACAAGCTTCTGGTCAGAGGCATGACAGTGCTCCACTCAATGTGCCCTTTAAGCCTTAAGGACTATCTCATAAGTCTTTGTCTAAGAGAAACTCGTCTTTGAGGATAACAAGTTACCAGTCATGGCTGCATAAATTTACATTCTTTCACTCGTGTTTTTTCAAGAGCTTGGGTACAAGCACTCTTCTGTAGAGTGTGCAAACCATGTACTGGAGGTGCATTTGTGGATAAACATACACGTCAGCAGTTTGTATGCAGCGAGGAGTCGCATTCTTCTTCTTTTTCTGATGTGAAGTTTTCACATAAGCTTAAGAATTCATACTTTTCCATGGTGTGAGGCACCGGCGCACTGGGAGATAACTTCTTCCTCGGTTAAACCTGATGACCTGCGAGATACTTCTCTGAGTTAAACTATACCTTACACTTTTGGTAATAATGATAAAATAATAATAATAACAATAATAATAATAATAATAATAATAATAATAATAATAATAATAATAATACAAATAAAAAATAATAATATTAATTACTATTATTGTTTATGCTTTTATTAAAATAATAATATTAGTAATAATAATAATAATAATAATAATAATAATAATAATAATAATAATAATAATAATAATCTGATAGAACATAGTCTTTTATAAACTTCTATTCCATTTTCGAAAATCCAGAATATTAGCTCAAATATTCATAATATAAATGCAGCAGTTGATCTCCAATTAAACACTCCGCTTTTTCAGTTATGTTGTATTAATACACTAAGGTATTCCACGAACAAATTTCCTTCCAATTAGCTGAGAACACGATTTTTTCCTCAGTCTAAATGGAACATAATTTATTTCTCAGCCGGCATGAAACATTATTTATTTCTCACTCAGCAGGCAACATGATTTATTTATCTTCTAACAGACAACTTGATATATTTCTAGGTAAGTAGGCAACACGATTTATTTCTCAGTCAGCAGGGAGCATGATTTTTTTTTTTGTCATTTAGCTCGGAAGAGGATATATTTCTCTACTTATAGATTTCTGTTTTTAAACGAATGTTCTCCATAAAAAAAATGTTTCAGTTGCAATAAATCTGGGCAGATTTTAGTGCTTCTACAAACAGAACTTTTTGTTTAACCAGTTAACAGTTTAGAACTTCCTCATTTGTTTTTTTTTTTTCCACTTTTGCTGCATTAAAATTAAACTGTAGAAGGAACGTCTTTCTAAGACCTCATGAGGAAGCAAGTGAGAACCTCAGGAGAGACCTTCAGGCCAGAACCTCAGGAGAGACTATCAAGCCAGAACTTCAGGCGAGGCCTTCAAGCCAGAACCTCAGGAGAGACTATCAAGCCAGAACCTCAGGAGAGACCTTCAAGCCAGAACTTCAGGCGAGACCTTCAAGCCAGAACCTCAGGAGAGTCCTTCAAGCCAGAACTTCAGGCGAAACCTTCGAGCCACAACCTCAGGAGAGACCTTCAAGCCAGAACTTCAGGCGAAACTTTCAAGCCAGAACCTCTGAGAGACCTTTAAGCCAGAACCTCAAGAGAAACCTTCAAGCCAGAACAGAAATAGAAACCTTAAGTGTGTCAACACACTGCCTTAAGCCTTTTCCTTACTATTTGAGAAAACATGTGTAGTACATTTCCACAGAGTTATCTGACCCCTTAGCTCTTCCCCATTTCCAAATGCATATACCGTGAGGTATGTATACTGTATATATACTGTGCATATATACAGTATATATCAAAATGTTCGTAATACTACTACTTAAACAAAGTAAGTTTAACTTATATTAATAATAATTTTATTGAATTATATATTTTCATGATCTACCAACTGGTTCTCACCGAGCAATAACTCAACAATTTATAAGTTTTGGATACTTAGCAAAGGATGTTTGCCGACTTAGCTAGGGTGACCAATTTTGCCTAAAGAGCACGATAGATCTATTTGGTTAATGTCCTGTTGCATCGCAGTTAAAAAAGGTAAGCGTTGTTTACAACATCACGTACAATTCTGTCGCCTTTTTCTTTCACTAGCTTAGTTGTTTCGCCAATTTTTAATGTTATATTTCAACAAAATGCGTTACTGGTGACTTGCAGCAGAAACATTGTTCTTTCTGACCTCACCTAACACACACACACACAATTTTTTTATGCCATCACGATATGTATGTATGCATGTATGTATGTATATCTGTCTATCTATCTATCTCTCTCTCTCTCTCTCTCTCTCTCTCTCTCTCTCTCTCTCTCTCTCTCTCTATATATATATATATATATATATATATATATATATATATATATATATATATATATATATATATATATATATGCATATATATAAACACTGATCTCTGGCTGAAGGAGACTCGAACCTACGAACCTTAGGACAAGGTACGCAGTGTGGGTAGATTGGTAAAGCACTGCGTACCTTGTCCTAAGGTTCGTAGGTTCGAGTCTCCTTCAGCCAGAGATCAGTGCTTGTGTATATTTCGCATGCTCTCGCGAATTCCTTGCATATATATATATATATATATATATATATATATATATATGTGTGTGTGTGTGTGTGTGTGTGTGTTTGCATGTACAAATTCCGTTACCTGTATTGCCATCACATCAGTCTGAGAGAAACAGGCAAATAAAAGCAGCAATAAAAGCTGTGAATGTCAGTCACCGGTGTCATGATCCACAATCACGAGCTGACACCTTCCTGATACCATGAGTGATGACGTCACATTTGCCGCTACCATGGTAACGCTGTGTGCAGCTCAAAAGAGCATCAAATGAAATTATGTCTATGGAGGGTGCAAAATATTGCGAAAAAATGCATGCTAATATAATTAAAGTTCTCGATATGATGACCATTTTTCACTTCGGTGATGTGTAAGTCTGAGGTAAAAAGGATTACCTTAGATGTAACACTGACCTGGTTGCCAAGACAACACACACACACACACACACACACACACACACACACACACACACACACACACACACACACACAAACACACACACACACATTATCAGGAGGAGAGTGGTGGAGCACCTGGAACGACAAAAGAGTATAAACGCCAACCAGCACGGATTTAGGGAAGGCAAATGCTGTGTCACAAACCTCCTGGAGTTTTATGATAAAGTAACAGAAGTAAAACACGAGAGAGAGGGGTGGGTTGATTGCATGTTCTTGGACTGCAAGAAGGCCTTTGACACAGTTCCTCACAAGAGATTAGTGCAGAAGCTGGAGGATCAGGCGCGTATAACATGAAGGGCACTCTAATGGATCAGAGAATACCTGACAGGGAGGCTACAACGAGTCATGGTACGTGATGATGTATCACAGTGGGCACCTGTGATGAGCGGGGTCCCACAGAGGTCGGTCCTAGGACCAGTGCTTTTTTTGGTAAATGTGAATGACATGATGGAAGGGTTAGACTCAGAAGTGTCCCTGTTCGCAGATGATGTGAAGTTAATGAGGAGAATTAAATCAAATGAGGATCAGGCAGGATTTCAAAGAGACCTGGACAGACTGGACACCTGGTCCAGCAACTGGCTTCTCGAATTTAACCCCGCCAAATGCAAAGTCATGAAGATCGGAGAAGGGCACAGAAAACCGCATACGGAGTATAGGCTAGGTGGCCAAAGACTGCAAAGATCGTGGGGTGAGTATAACACCGAGCACATCAACCAGATAACAGCTGCAGCATATGGGCGCCTGGCAAATCTGAGAATAGCGTTCCGATACCTTAGTAAGGAATCCTTTTAGACACTGTACACCGTGTACGTCAGGCCCATACTGGAGTATACAGCACCTGTTTGGAACCCACACTTGATCAGCACCTGAAGAAATTAGAGAAAGTGCAAAGGTTTGCGACAAGATAACGACATACAAAATACTGTGTGGAATAGACAATGTGGACAGGGACAGAATGTTCCAATAAGCGGACACAGAAACAAGTGGTCACAATTGGAAGGTGAAGACCCAGATGAGTCAAAGAGATGTTAGGAAGTATTTCTTCAGTCATAGTCAGGAAGTGGAATAGCCTAGCAAGTGACGTAGTGGAGGCAGAAACCATACATAGCTTTAAGATGAGGAATGATAAAGCTCATGGAGCTGGTAGAGAGAGAGGACCTAGTAGCACTCGGTGAAGAGGCGGGGCCAGGAGCTGAGTCTCGATCCCTACAACCACAATTAGGTGAGTATAATTAGGTGAATACACACACACACACACACGAGGCGTCAGAGTGGGGGCCGGTAACGAGCGGGGTACCACAGGGATCAGTTCTAGGACTGGTGCTGTTTCTAGTATTTGTGAAAGACGTGACGGTAGGAATAGACTCCGAAGTGTCCCTGTTTGCAGATGATGTGAAGTTGATGAGAAGAATTCAATCGGACGAAGACCAGGCAGAACTACAGAGGGATGTAGACAGACTGCAGACCTGGTCCAGAAACTGGCTCCTGGAGTTCAACCCCAGCAAGTGCAAAGTCATGAAGATTGGGAAAGGGCAAAGAAGACCACAGACGAAGTACAGTCTAGTGGGCCAGAGCCTACAAGCCTCACTCAAGAAAAAGGATCTTGGTGTGAGAATAACACCGGGAACATCTCCTGAGGGGCACATCAACCAAATAACTGCTGAAGCATATGGGCGCCTGGCAAACCTAGGAACAGCATTCCGACATTAAATAAGGAGTCATTCAGGACCCTGTACACTGTGTACGTTAGGCCCATATTGGAATATGCAGCGCCAGTTTGGAACCCTCACCTAGTCCCATTGCAGTGGGCAACACCCTTCGGCGCCTTGCCACCAAGGCTGCAGTATGAATGGTGAGTCAAGAGGCTACAGCAGTGTTAAAAAACTCAGCTCGGTTTTGGTGTTCAAGGCTATGCAGCAGCTGCCCATGCAGCATAAGTATACATTAATATCATGTCAGGAGAAAAAGCCTTGAGGAAATTGGGCTTTGCCAACGAATTTAACTTAGAAGAGATGCTGCTCTCCAAGCAGTTTCTAGACACTTCCATTTCTTCTATCCCTTCATCGTGTTACAGTAAAACTTCTAAACTGTTGTTTAGGGACCATGAAATTCAGTCGTGTGAGGGTGTGTAGCAGGGGGACCCTCTCTTCCATTTTCTTTTCTGTCTGGTCATCAAGAAAGTCAAAGAAGCACTCTCCGGTGAGCTCAATCTCTGGTTCTTGGGTGATATTGCCCTGGTTGGCACTACAGACTCTCTCCTAGAAGACACCAGAAAAAATAATGACATTGGAGAGAGTCTGGGCCTATCTTTAAACCCCACCAAATACGGAATAGTTTCTACTAATCGACAGATCACTGAGGATATTAGACTAATGTTGTTTTACGAGGAGTACAAGCCAGTGATCCAGCCAATAACACTCTCTTTGTCGCTGCTTTGGGGTTCAATATCATTCACCTGATCCTAGAAAAGAAAATCTCAGACCTCAGGACGATGGAAGGCGGAATGAAAGACACTGATACACAAGATGCATTCTACCTATTTACCAGGTGCCTGTCCCTTCCAAATCTTACGAACTTCTTGAGATGCTTCCCAGCCTTCAGCAGTCCGAAACTAGAGGAATATGACTCCTTCCTGAAGACCACTGACCACCTTGAAGATGGTCAGTGGTTGCAAGCTTCACTTCCAGTCAGGCTTGAGTACGCAAATCCCCTCAGACTGCCCTACCAGCTTTCTTGCCCACTTCCAAAGCATCAAACGAGTTTATAAAACAAATTCTTCCAGACAACCTTGGTGACTCAGCAGAAATACAGGATCCTAGTTATGCCAGTGCAATTACTGAATGGGAGATTATTGATGCTCCAGCATGGAAACCTAGTGCAGCACTGGCCTATAGACAGTCGAGTTGGGATGGCCCCATTCCTGAAAAAGTTCTTGCCAACATGCTCAGGACTGCAACATCCGATAGGGAGAATGCCTGTCTCCAAGCAGTGAACGCATATCACTCTGAGGACTTCCTCCAAACAGTTCCCATTTCGGCAATGGGAACACGCCTCGACCCAGAGACCCTTCATACTGAAGTGGGTCTCCGTCTCGCTGCCCCAATTCACACAGAATATATGTATATTTGTGGCAGTGCGCAAGTCGACCAATATGGTCTGCACGGTCTTTACTACAAAACCAAGTGCTGGCACACAGGACACATTGAAGTCAACGACATCATAAAGAGGAGCCTTGCTACAGATGGGTGCCCAGCCGAGAGAGAGTACCGAACATTAACAGCCAACAATACTCGCAATCCCGGAAACCGCCCCGACGGGATCACCATCGATTCTTGGAAGAATGTCAAGCTTTTAGCATGGGACTATACCTGCGTGTCGACGCTGGTTGACACCTACATCCATCACAGTGTTGGGCAACAGGGAGGTGTTGCTGACCAAAGGGAGCAGTACAAGATCGGCAAGTACAGAGACATAAGCCAACATATCAATTTGTCCCAGTGGAATCAGAGACAATGAGGCTAAAACGTTGTGTAGTTTTAAAAATAGGTTAGATAAATACATGAATGGGTGTGAGTTGGACCTGACTAGCTTGTGCTGCTGGGTCTGGTACAGTGCTCCATCCTTGAGTGGGGATGACCAGACTGGGTGGGTCATTGGGATAATCCGGGGAGGGGGGGTCATTGGTCTTATCCGGGGGGGGGACATGGACCTGCTCCGCATGGGTCAGTAGGCCTGTTGCAGTGTTCCTTCTTTCTTATGTTCTTATCATGGGAAAAAACGCCACACCTTTCCTTAAAGAACTGGGTTCCAGACTCATTGTATTTCTTCCTGAAGCCATTTGAATATTCAAGGCATAATATATACCGAGAGGAATGTGTCTCTCGTGTCTTTCAGTGTACGTAAACTGAAAGTTTACTTTAATCTTAGGGAATATAATATTCTTGTCAGGTGGTGTACAGGTCATAAGCAGCCTTAATGACCCTCGTTTAGAAGACAGGCTTTAAATATTGTACTTTAGGCGTAATGATAGGGTAACCTGGAGAAAAAGGAGAGTAGGGAGAGAACCTTACACTAATCTTTTGTGACACCATTTGCCCAAGTAGAAGACAAGTACGCTTTCTACAACTAAACTTAGGATTTTTCGAGAACACACTCTTTATTGTCTCGTATCTCTCTCTCTCTCTCTCTCTCTCTCTCTCTCTCTCTCTCTCTCTCTTTGCATCAATGAAGTCCCCAATTGGCCTGAAATTGCAATAGCATCTAATGGCACAAAGAGACAGCCATGGCAGAAAATAACGTCCCCCCGAAATGGCATGTGTTTCCGTCACGCATAAAAATACTATAATGAGTGGCTGGCTGCCCCGGACTACCTGGGTACGAACCTCTTGTTTTATTTCTCCCCAGTGATCGTCGCTGATAAATGTCTGTGTCTCTAAGATGTCGATTTACGTAGTGGATGTGTGTGTGTGTGTGTGTGTGTGTGTGTGTGTGTGTGTGTGTATGTGTGTGTGTGTGTGTGTGTGTGTGTGTGTGTGTGTGTGTGTGTGTATGTGTGTGTGTGTGTGTGTGTGTGTGTGTGTGTGTGTGTGTGTAAGTGTGTGTGTGTGTGTGTGTGTGTGTGTGTGTGTGTGTATGTGCGTGTGTGTTTGTGTGTGTGTGTATGTGTATGTATGTGTGTGTATGTGTTTGTGTGTGTGTGTGTGTGTGTGTGTGTGTGTGTGTGTGTGTGTGTGTGTGTGTGTGTGTGTGTGTGTGTGTGTGTGTGTGTGTGTGTGTGTGCACTAGTGCACTAAGGTGCACTAACCTCTGTGTACCTGAGAAAGTCAAGTTTCAGCTCATCGCATCACTAGTTGGCTATCAGTCGGTTGTTGTAATCTGTTACGTTCAGGATAATCATATCGCCACTTTAAGCCTTTTGTAAAGCTTGTTTCTACCACCTGTTTGTCAGACTTGTTCCCCCTTCGTAACTAAACCATCCACTGAAACAGTATTCTCAAAGAGCCCCTTGAATGTGTTAAGTGTTCGCATTCCATCGAGGCCACTTTGTCGTGGTTTCTCAAATGTCAAACAGTATGAACTTGCTCGATCTGCTGATACGCCTAAGTGACTTGTGTGACATTTTTCACGTCTTGGGACCTTTGCTCTTACACTTACATGATTTTCTGTTCATTCTCATACGGATTAATTTCTTTGCAAACTTCCGATTTTTCTCAAACTTTTTGTTTAACACGTGCCAGCACCGTAGTGTTTTTGCATACTCGAAGATTGAACTGACGTATCTGATGAATTGTTCCTTCTCGGCTTTTTAAAGTTACTTATGGAATTTTCAGATTACCACGTAAATGGCGCAAGTTTTACGGTTTATTAATCTCCTTCACGTTGCCTAGATTCCTTTGGCACAATTTGCAGGATCTGATGTCCTGTAATGCTTCATTATTTTGCTTGTATTTCCTTGCTCTGTTCTCTTTAATAATTCCTTCATCGAATAAAAGTGGCTAGAACAATTTGCAAATAGCGGTTAATTTAGAAATGCAATTTTAGACGACGTTTGCGTCCGTCCTCGACTATTATCAAGTCGCTAGAAACCTAAGAATGGTGCAGAACGGACCCAAACGCGTTTAAATTGTCCATTCCAAATTATGGGTTAGGTTTAAATCTTTTCTTTGCACGGTATAATGAAGATATATAGATGCAGATGAATAGAAACAGCGTAGCTTAGTGAAACCCGTTAGATTCTAGTAATATGTTAAACTTTTGAGCGAGCTTCGTGCATAGTCCTTACCTCAATATCTGCTGCAATATTTTGTCATATCCGGCTAACTTTGATGTGTTCAATACTTTCGGGAGCCTCACAAATTTCTGAAGTTTGTGCTTTGTATTTCTTTACGGCTGAGTCCTCCTTTAATATCTTCGTTTTCTATATTGACTCTTGTCTACAGATACACAGTCCGTTTTCCTGAATATAAATACAACCTTGTCGTTTTTCCTAGATATATACACAGCCCATCTCTTTTCCTGTAGACAGTTTCAAACTTCTCTATTCTCCTAGGGATTCGTACAAACTTCTCTATTTCCCTGGGGTTAGGTATAAACTTTGTTTTCCTGCATTTCCGCCACAATAAGTCCATTTCCTGTTTGGTTCTTGTGTGTGTGTGTGCGGGAATAACGAGGGCTTGTCTGGGAATGTTTGCTTGAAGAATGTGGTATGATTACCTGCGTATATGTGGGATTCCTTGTGTTTATCAGTGTGGCTGTGAGTGTGTTACATTGTAGGACAGGATTTATGCATCAATCTTAACGTTTATGTAATGTCAGCAGGCAGTATTTGTTAGTGTGTGCTTAATGGTAATTTAGTGAGCAATTTTCTGTTACGATCTGATATTTGGAAAGTTATGACTACTATTTTTTTTAATTTTGGTTTCTGAAGTGATATAGCTCATGGAGGATGGAGTAAGTAGATTTTTTTTAAGTATGCTTGATAATAAATTTAAGAGTTTTATAGCAGATTGTTCTTTGAGGACATTAAAACCGAGGGATTTAATGATGGGAATATTTTTTTAATAAAAATGGTAAAATGTCACTCAGACCTGAAATGAAAATACTGATCTAACTTTCTGGTTATTCTATGTTTAATAATGATATGAATTATTGCTCAGTGGGTTAAATTAGTCTGGTAGACGATCTGATCAGTAGGATAAACAAATAGTGATTGCAATAATGTTAGGGAATTGGTATTTGTAATGTGACGCTATTTGTACATTGTGATTAGGTTATTGCTGATTACACACACACACACACACACACACACACACAGAGTCTGAAAAGGACTGCAGTATGGAATACAGGGAGATGGAGGAGATTAACGCTTATTTTGTAAAAATTTCTTTTTCGTGTGGTGGATGAAGTGACGAGTTAAACGCAGTTATGAAAAAAAATACACAGATCACAGAGGGATAACGATCACTGGGATAACGATCCTGTGTTCGGCAATGAAGGCAAGAGAACTTCGAAGTCACTCCGTCTTCACTCATTCTCAGCTACTACTGAAGAACATGGCTACTACTTAACATGGCTACCATATATCACATAATCCACACGAGAAACTCATGTATAAATTAGACATGTGAAAAACTTTTGAAACTTTTTTTTATTAGAATTCGCTGTACATGTGACTGATTTATTTAAACGTCGTGTGTGATTCATGTAATATATAATGTATCACATGTATCACACAAGATATTAGATACATTGTGTGATACACGAGACACTAAGTCTGTGGAGAAACGTAAGTTTGGCGTCCAAAGGTTTAAGCCCAGAGGGAGGCTCCAGTTGGGTAAGTTTGGGATGCAAGTTTATGACTGAGGCTAAGAGATCTCCAGGCTGCCTTAAAGGGAGATGCTCTTTGTAAAAATAAACGAACGGCAATATTCTTATGGATATATATCTATACATTCACGTGTGGTCCTCAGCCAGCTTTGTTATTGCTCACAGTTCTATGTAACTGTTGATTAGAGAGGCCTTTATAATGAATCTGTTGCATAGATTACATGTTAAACTATTTTCACCAAAACATAACTTTTCTCCACTATTGCGTGTTATTGCGATCGATTGATTCTCTCTGTGTTCATGTATGTATGTATTTATGTATGTATGTATGTACTCACCTAATTGTACTCATCTAATTGTGGTTGCAGGGGTCGAGACTCAGCTCCTGGCCCCGCCTCTTCACTGATCGCTACTAGGTCCTCTCAGTCTCTGCTTCCTGAGCTTTGTCATACCTCTTCTTAAAACTATGTATGGTTCCTGCCTCCACTACTTCACTTGCAAGGCTATTCCACTTCCTGACGACTCTATGACTAAGAAATACTTCCTAACGTCCCAGTGACTCGTTTGAGTCTTCAGCTTCCAGTTGTGACCCCTTGTTTCTGTCCCCCCTCTCTGGAACATCCTGTCTCTGTCCACCTTGTCTATTCCCCGCAGTATCTTGTATGTCGTTATCATGTCTCCCCTGACCCTTCTGTCCTCCAGTGTCGTCAGTCCGATTTCCCTCAACCTTTCCTCGTAAGACATTCCCCTGAGCTCTGGAACTAGCTTTGTTGCAAACCTTTGTACTTTCTCTAACTTCTTGACGTGCTTGACCAGGTGTGGGTTCCAGACTGGTGCTGCATACTCCAGTATGGGCCTAACATACACAGTGTACAGTGTCTTGAACGATTCCTTATTAAGGTATCGGAATGCTATTCTCAGGTTTGCCAGGCGCCCGTATGCTGCAGCAGTTATTTGGTTGATGTGTGCCTCCGGTGACGTGCTCGGTGTTATGGTCACCCCAAGATGTATATATGTATGTATGTATTTATGTATGTATGTATGTATGTATGTATGTATGTATGTATGTATGTATGTATGTATGTATGTATGTATGTATGTAGGTTTACATGGTACAGTTCCATTCTGAAACACTTATTTATGTAATTTACATCGTGATAGTCCAAGTTATAATACAGTGTTTTTGAACATGGGGAGCCCCAGTCAATTTATTCCCCACACACACATACTGGGATAAAGAAATCTCGGTTCACTCGTCTGTTTTTGTACACAAAAATAAAAGTGACTTTTATATATCTCGTGTATTCCCCCAGTCCAGAAACCTTGATGTATTCCCTTCTGTGTAACCTCCACACTCGTTGAGGAAAAGAAGGCTAGGTTTATTTTCTCCTGTGATTTTGACATTTGCTCCCTCGCTCCCTCTACCTGTGCACGAGAGACTAATCAGTGCATTTGTCCCTCGCCCTTCAGGTCTCGTAGACTTTTCATCTGGCTGCACGCGCTCTGCATACCCATCTAGCTGCTGTTTCAACCTCCCTCCTCTCTCGCTCACTCACCCTTCCTGACTCACACACACACACTCACCTCGCAGAATTTTTGCTATTTTGTTATTTTTATTTTCATTATTGCTCATTTATTTTCTCCTTCTATGCCTCTTCCGCCTTCATAGCCTTCACAGTATATTAAGCCAAGTGTTAAAGTGCTTATTTACCTAGAATTTTATCTTCCGTTTATACACACACACACACACACACACACCTGACGACACTGGAGGACAGGAGAGATAGGGGGGACATGATAACGACATACAAAATACTGAGAGGAATTGACAAGGTGGACAAAGACAGGATGTTCCAGAGACTGGACACAGCAACACGGGGACACAGTTGGAAGCTGAAGACACAGATGAATCAAAGGGATGTTAGGAAGTATTTCTTCAGCCACAGAGTAGTCAGGAAGTGGAATAGTTTGGGAAGAGATGTAGTGGAGGCAGGATCCATACATAGCTTTAAGCAGAGGTACGATAAAGCTCATGGTTCAGGGAGAGTGACCTAGTAGCGACCAGTGAAGAGGCGGGGCCTGGAGCTTGGACTCGACCCCTGCAACCTCAACTAGGTGAGTACAACTAGGTGAGTACAACTAGGTGAGTACACACACACACACACACACACACACACACACACACACACACACACACACACACACACATACATACACACGCATACACACACAGGGTCAGGGGAGACATGATAACGACATATAAAATACTGCGCGGAATAGACGAGGTGGACAAAGACGGGAAGTTCCAGAGATGGGACACAGACACAAGAGGTCACAATTGGAAGTTGAAGACTCAGATGAATCAAAGGGATGTTAGGAAGTATTTCTTCAGTCATAGAGCAGTCGAGCCGTGGAATAGCCTAGAAAGTGAAGTAGTGGAGGCGGGAACCATACATAGTTTTAAGGCGAGGTATGATAAAACTCATGGAGCAGGGAGAGAGAGGACCTAGTAGCAATCAGTGAGGAGGCGGGGCCAGGAGCTATGACTCGACCCCTGCAACCACAAATAGGTGAGTACACACACACACACACACACGCACATAAACACACACACACACACACGCACATATACACACACACACACACACACACACACACACACACACACACACACACACACCGGACTGGACAACATCTCCCCATGGGTCCTTAGAGAAGGAGCAGAGATGCTGTGCGTGCCTCTAACCACAATCTTCAACACATCCATTGAAAATGAGCAACTACCTGAGAAATGGAAGACAGCAAATGTAGCCCCCATATTTAAGAAAGGAAACAGAAACGAGGCGCAAAACTACAGACCTGTGTCTCTGACATGTATTGTGTGCAAAGTCATGGAGAAGATTATCAGGAGGAGAGTGGTCGAACACTTGGAACGGAACAAGATTATAAATGATAACCAGCATGGGTTCATGGAAGGCAAATCTTGTATCACAAACCTCCTGGAGTTTTATGACAAGGTAACAGAAGTAAGACACAAGAGAGAGGGGTGGGTAGATTGCATTTTCCTAGACTGCAGGAAGGCCTTTGACACAGTTCCCCACTGACACTGTTCCCCCCAAGACACTGTACACTTTGTATGTTAGGCTCATACTGGAGTATGCAGCACCAGTCTGGAACCCACACTGGTCAAGCACGTCAAGAAGTTAGAGAAAGTACAAAGGTTTGCAACAAGGCTAGTCCCAGAGCTCAGGAGAATGTCGTACGAGGAAAGGTTGAGGGAAATCGGACTG
>NC_091303.1:1827500-1830000 GCF_038502225.1 Cherax quadricarinatus
AAGACAGAGAACTCAGGAAAATAAAGAGATTAGCCGAAGAGCCAGAAACGAATATGCACAGAAAAGAAGGGAGGCTCAGCGACAACATGAAAATGACATAGCATCGAAAGTCAAGACTGACCCGAAGCTGTTGTACAGCCACATCAGGAGGAAAACAACAGTCAAGGACCAGGTAATCAGACTGAGGAAGGGTGCTGGGGAATTCACAAGAAACGACCGAGAGGTATGTCAGGAGCTCAACACGAGATTTAAAGAAGTATTTACAGTGGAAACCAGTAGGACTCCAGGAAATCAGAACAGAGGGGTACACCAGCAAGTGCTGGATGAGGTACATATAACCAAGGAGGAGGTGAAGAAGCTGCTATGCGAACTTGACACCTCAAAGGCGGTGGGACCAGACAACATCTCTCCGTGGGTCCTTAAAGAGGGAGCAGAGATATTGTGTGTGCCATTAACAAAGATCTTCAACACATCATTTGAAACTGGGCAACTCCCTGAGGTATGGAAGATGGCAAATGTAGTCCCAATTTTTAAAAAGGGAGACAGACATGAGGCACTAAACTACAGACCTGTATCACTAACGTGTATAGTATGCAAGGTCATGGAGAAGATCATCAGGAGGAGGGTGGTGGAGCACCTGGAAAGAAACGAGTGTTTAATTGACAGCCAGCAAGGTTTTAGGGAAGGAAAATCCTGTGTCACAAACCTACTGGAGTTTTATGACAAGGTGACAGAAGTAAGACAAGAGAGAGAGGGGTGGATCGACTGCATTATTTTGGACTGCAAGAAGGCCTTCGACACAGTTCCTCACAAGAGGTTACTGCAAAAGCTAGAGGATCAGGCACACATAACAGGAAAGGCACTGCAATGGATCAGGGAATACCTGACAGGGAGGCACCAACGAGTCATGGTACGTGACGAGGTGTCAGAGTGGGCGCCTGTGACAAGCGGGGTTCCACAGGGGTCAGTCCTAGGACCTGTGCTGTTCTTGGTATATGTGAACGACATAACGGAAGGGATAGACTCAGAAGTGTCCTTGTTTGCGGACGATGTGAAGTTAATGAGAAGAATCAAATCGTATGAGGATCAGGCAGGATTACAAAGAGACCTGGACAGGCTACAAGCCTGGTCCAGCAACTGGCTCCTTGAGTTTAACCCTGCCAAATGCAAAGTCAGGAAGATTGGGGAAGGGCAAAGAAGACAGCAGACACAATATAGTTTAGATGGCCAAAGACTGCAAACCTCACTCAAGGAAAAAGATCTGGGGGTGAGTATAACACCGAGCATATCTCCTGAGGCGCACATCAATCAGATAACTGCTGCAGCATACGGGCGCCTGGCAAACCTACGGATAGCGTTCCGATACCTCATTAAGGATTCGTTCAAGACTCTGTATACCATATACGTCAGGCCCATACTGGAGTATGCAGCACCAGTTTGGAATCCACACCTAGTCAAGCACGTCAAGAAACTAGAGAAAGTGCAAAGGTTTGCAACAAGACTAGTCCCAGAGCTAAGGGGATTGTCCTACGAAGAAAGGTTGAGGGAAATCGGCCTGACGACACTGGGGGACAGGAGGGTCAGGGGAGACATGATAACGACATATAAAATACTGCACGGAATAGACAAGGTGGACAAAGACGGGATGTTCCAGAGAAGGGACACAGACACAAGAGGTCACAGTTGGAAGTTGAAGACTCAGATGAATCAAAGGGATGTTAGGAAGTATTTCTTCAGTCATAGAGTAGTCAGGCCGTTGAATAGCCTAGAAAGTGACGTAGTGGAGGCGGGAACCGTACATAGTTTTAATGCGAGGTATGATAAAACTCATGGGGCAGGGAGAGAGAGGACCTAGTAGCAATCATCGAAGAGGCGGGGCCAGGAGCTATGAATCGACCCCTGCAACCACAAATAGGTGAGTACACACACACACACACACACACACACACACACACACACACACACACACACAGGCTAGGTGGCCAAAGACTGCAAACCTCACTCAAGGAGAAAGATCTTGGGGTGAGTATAACACCGAGTATGTCTCCGGAAACACACATCAATCAGAGAACTGCTGCAGCATATGGGCGCCTGGCAAACCTGAGAACAGCATTCCGACACCTTAGTAAGGAATCATTCAAGACACTGTACACCGTGTATGTCAGGCCCATACTGGAGTATGCAGCACCTGTTTGGAACCCGCACTTGATAAAGCACGTCAAGAAACCAGAGAAAGTACAAAGGTTTGCGACAAGGTTAGTTCCAGAGCTAAGGGGAATGTCCTATGAAGAAAGATTAAGGGAAATCGGCCTGACGACACTGGAGGACAGGAGGGTCAGGGGAGACATGATAACGACATATAAAATACTGCGTGGAATAGACAAGGTGGACAAAGACAGGATGTTCTAGGGAGGGGACACAGAAACAAGAGGCCACAATTGTAAGTTGAAGACACAAATGAGTCATAGAGATAGTAGGAAGTATTTCTTCAGTCATAGAG
>NC_091303.1:1832500-1867500 GCF_038502225.1 Cherax quadricarinatus
GCCAGCAAGGTTTTAGGGAAGGAAAATCCTGTGTCACAAACCTACTGGAGTTTTATGACAAGGTGACAGAAGTAAGACAAGAGAGAGAGGGGTGGATCGACTGCATTATTTTGGACTGCAAGAAGGCCTTCGACACAGTTCCTCACAAGAGGTTACTGCAAAAGCTAGAGGATCAGGCACACATAACAGGAAAGGCACTGCAATGGATCAGGGAATACCTGACAGGGAGGCACCAACGAGTCATGGTACGTGACGAGGTGTCAGAGTGGGCGCCTGTGACAAGCGGGGTTCCACAGGGGTCAGTCCTAGGACCTGTGCTGTTCTTGGTATATGTGAACGACATAACGGAAGGGATAGACTCAGAAGTGTCCTTGTTTGCGGACGATGTGAAGTTAATGAGAAGAATCAAATCGTATGAGGATCAGGCAGGATTACAAAGAGACCTGGACAGGCTACAAGCCTGGTCCAGCAACTGGCTCCTTGAGTTTAACCCTGCCAAATGCAAAGTCAGGAAGATTGGGGAAGGGCAAAGAAGACAGCAGACACAATATAGTTTAGATGGCCAAAGACTGCAAACCTCACTCAAGGAAAAAGATCTGGGGGTGAGTATAACACCGAGCATATCTCCTGAGGCGCACATCAATCAGATAACTGCTGCAGCATACGGGCGCCTGGCAAACCTACGGATAGCGTTCCGATACCTCATTAAGGATTCGTTCAAGACTCTGTATACCATATACGTCAGGCCCATACTGGAGTATGCAGCACCAGTTTGGAATCCACACCTAGTCAAGCACGTCAAGAAACTAGAGAAAGTGCAAAGGTTTGCAACAAGACTAGTCCCAGAGCTAAGGGGATTGTCCTACGAAGAAAGGTTGAGGGAAATCGGCCTGACGACACTGGGGGACAGGAGGGTCAGGGGAGACATGATAACGACATATAAAATACTGCACGGAATAGACAAGGTGGACAAAGACGGGATGTTCCAGAGAAGGGACACAGACACAAGAGGTCACAATTGGAAGTTGAAGACTCAGATGAATCAAAGGGATGTTAGGAAGTATTTCTTCAGTCATAGAGTAGTCAGGCCGTTGAATAGCCTAGAAAGTGACGTAGTGGAGGCGGGAACCGTACATAGTTTTAATGCGAGGTATGATAAAACTCATGGGGCAGGGAGAGAGAGGACCTAGTAGCAATCATCGAAGAGGCGGGGCCAGGAGCTATGAATCGACCCCTGCAACCACAAATAGGTGAGTACACACACACACACACACACACACACACACACACACACACACACACAGGCTAGGTGGCCAAAGACTGCAAACCTCACTCAAGGAGAAAGATCTTGGGGTGAGTATAACACCGAGTATGTCTCCGGAAACACACATCAATCAGAGAACTGCTGCAGCATATGGGCGCCTGGCAAACCTGAGAACAGCATTCCGACACCTTAGTAAGGAATCATTCAAGACACTGTACACCGTGTATGTCAGGCCCATACTGGAGTATGCAGCACCTGTTTGGAACCCGCACTTGATAAAGCACGTCAAGAAACCAGAGAAAGTACAAAGGTTTGCGACAAGGTTAGTTCCAGAGCTAAGGGGAATGTCCTATGAAGAAAGATTAAGGGAAATCGGCCTGACGACACTGGAGGACAGGAGGGTCAGGGGAGACATGATAACGACATATAAAATACTGCGTGGAATAGACAAGGTGGACAAAGACAGGATGTTCTAGGGAGGGGACACAGAAACAAGAGGCCACAATTGGAAGTTGAAGACACAAATGAGTCATAGAGATAGTAGGAAGTATTTCTTCAGTCATAGAGTTGTAAGGCAGTGGAATAGCCTAGAAAATGACGTAGTGGAGGCAGGAACCATACACAGTTTTAAGACGAGGTTTGATAAAGCTCATGGAGCGGGGAGAGAGAGGGCTTAGTAGCAACCGGTGAAGAGGCGGGGCCAGGAGCTAGGACTCGACCCCTGCAACCACAAATAGGTGAGTACACACACACACACACACACACACACACACAGACACACACACACACACACACACACACACACACACACACACACACACACACACACACAGGAGGACAAGATAAGATTACGATGAAAGCAACAGAGCAATGGTCGACACACTAGCCGAGGTGGCCAGGAGAGCACACATGGGGGGAGCAAAGTTACTAGTTATGGGTGATTTCAATCACAAGGAGATTGACTGGGAAAACCTGGAGCCCCATGGGGGTCCCGAAACATGGAGAGCCAAGATGATGGATGTGGTACTGGAAAACCTCATACATCAACATGTTAGAGAAACTACCAGAGAGAGAGGAGAAGATGAACCAGCAAGACTGGACCTTATATTCACCTTGAGTAGTTCGGACATCGAGGATATCATGTATGAAAGGCCCCTGGGAGCTAGTGATCATGTGGTTCTGTGCTTCGACTACATAGTTGAGCTTCAAGTGGAGAGAGTAGCAGGAATAGGGTGGGAAAAACCAAACTACAAAAGGGGGAACTACTCAGGCATGAGGAACTTCCTTCAAGACATTCAGTGGGAGAGGGAACTGACAGGAAAACCAGTACAAGAAATGATGGACTATGTGGCAACAAAATGCAAGGAGGCGGAAAAGAGGTTTGTTCCCAAGTTTTAGTTAAAGTTTAATATGTTTATTATGCACCCCATACCCATCCTGTGGGCGGTAGTCAAAAGATTACAGAGGTACATAATGGGTCCAGGGACTAGGCCTCAAAGTTTTGATAGCTGAGCAAGTTACAGAGGCAATGAATTCACAATTTACAAAGGTAATGAACTCACAATTTACAAAGGAAATGAACTCCAGGTAGGTCTAGTCACAATCATGACAAGTTACAAAGGTATTTACAGATTACAGAGGTACACAATGGGTCCAGGGACCGGGCTCCAAAGTTTTGATGGCTGAACTAGGTACAAGGTAATGAACTCACAAGTTACAAAGGTAATGAACTCACAAGTTACAAAGGTAATGAATACTGTAAGAATGGTTACTTATGTTTATACATGGCTGCAATCATGAACAAATTTTAGAGTAATGAGCAATTCACACTTCCACACCCGGTCACAACTGTAGTGAGTTATTGGTGCAAATGTTGATTGCTGAGTCTCTCTCTCTCTCTCTCACACACACACACACATACAAATTCATACACACACACACATAAACACACACACACACACACACACACACATACACAAACTCATACACACACACGCACACACACTCATACACACACACACACTCATACACACACACACACTCATACTCACACACACACACACACACACTCACACACACACACACACTCACACACTCATACACAGACACACAAACACACACACACACACACACACACACACACACACACACACACACACACACACACACACACACACACACACACACACACACATGCACATATGTGGTAATGCTTTATTTACAGCTAGCAAAGTCAGGGTATTTCTCCAGAATGGTCTGTAATATACCACCAAGGGAAACAGAAATAATGGGAAGAACAGAACGAGTCCTTGGTTCACCCAAAAGTGTAGGGAGGCAAAAACTAGGTGTACTAGAGAATGGAAAAGGTACAGAAGACAGAGAACTCAGGAAAATAAAGAGATTAGCCGAAGAGCCAGAAACGAATATGCACAGAAAAGAAGGGAGGCTCAGCGACAACATGAAAATGACATAGCATCGAAAGTCAAGACTGACCCGAAGCTGTTGTACAGCCACATCAGGAGGAAAACAACAGTCAAGGACCAGGTAATCAGACTGAGGAAGGGTGCTGGGGAATTCACAAGAAACGACCGAGAGGTATGTCAGGAGCTCAACACGAGATTTAAAGAAGTATTTACAGTGGAAACCAGTAGGACTCCAGGAAATCAGAACAGAGGGGTACACCAGCAAGTGCTGGATGAGGTACATATAACCAAGGAGGAGGTGAAGAAGCTGCTATGCGAACTTGACACCTCAAAGGCGGTGGGACCAGACAACATCTCTCCGTGGGTCCTTAAAGAGGGAGCAGAGATATTGTGTGTGCCATTAACAAAGATCTTCAACACATCATTTGAAACTGGGCAACTCCCTGAGGTATGGAAGATGGCAAATGTAGTCCCAATTTTTAAAAAGGGAGACAGACATGAGGCACTAAACTACAGACCTGTATCACTAACGTGTATAGTATGCAAGGTCATGGAGAAGATCATCAGGAGGAGGGTGGTGGAGCACCTGGAAAGAAACGAGTGTTTAATTGACAGCCAGCAAGGTTTTAGGGAAGGAAAATCCTGTGTCACAAACCTACTGGAGTTTTATGACAAGGTGACAGAAGTAAGACAAGAGAGAGAGGGGTGGATCGACTGCATTATTTTGGACTGCAAGAAGGCCTTCGACACAGTTCCTCACAAGAGGTTACTGCAAAAGCTAGAGGATCAGGCACACATAACAGGAAAGGCACTGCAATGGATCAGGGAATACCTGACAGGGAGGCACCAACGAGTCATGGTACGTGACGAGGTGTCAGAGTGGGCGCCTGTGACAAGCGGGGTTCCACAGGGGTCAGTCCTAGGACCTGTGCTGTTCTTGGTATATGTGAACGACATAACGGAAGGGATAGACTCAGAAGTGTCCTTGTTTGCGGACGATGTGAAGTTAATGAGAAGAATCAAATCGTATGAGGATCAGGCAGGATTACAAAGAGACCTGGACAGGCTACAAGCCTGGTCCAGCAACTGGCTCCTTGAGTTTAACCCTGCCAAATGCAAAGTCAGGAAGATTGGGGAAGGGCAAAGAAGACAGCAGACACAATATAGTTTAGATGGCCAAAGACTGCAAACCTCACTCAAGGAAAAAGATCTGGGGGTGAGTATAACACCGAGCATATCTCCTGAGGCGCACATCAATCAGATAACTGCTGCAGCATACGGGCGCCTGGCAAACCTACGGATAGCGTTCCGATACCTCATTAAGGATTCGTTCAAGACTCTGTATACCATATACGTCAGGCCCATACTGGAGTATGCAGCACCAGTTTGGAATCCACACCTAGTCAAGCACGTCAAGAAACTAGAGA
The DNA here is from genome assembly GCF_038502225.1 of Cherax quadricarinatus. Lineage (NCBI taxonomy): Eukaryota > Metazoa > Arthropoda > Malacostraca > Decapoda > Parastacidae > Cherax > Cherax quadricarinatus. The sequence continues at coordinate 1,837,615 of NC_091303.1, forward strand.
AAGTGCAAAGGTTTGCAACAAGACTAGTCCCAGAGCTAAGGGGATTGTCCTACGAAGAAAGGTTGAGGGAAATCGGCCTGACGACACTGGGGGACAGGAGGGTCAGGGGAGACATGATAACGACATATAAAATACTGCACGGAATAGACAAGGTGGACAAAGACGGGATGTTCCAGAGAAGGGACACAGACACAAGAGGTCACAATTGGAAGTTGAAGACTCAGATGAATCAAAGGGATGTTAGGAAGTATTTCTTCAGTCATAGAGTAGTCAGGCCGTTGAATAGCCTAGAAAGTGACGTAGTGGAGGCGGGAACCGTACATAGTTTTAATGCGAGGTATGATAAAACTCATGGGGCAGGGAGAGAGAGGACCTAGTAGCAATCATCGAAGAGGCGGGGCCAGGAGCTATGAATCGACCCCTGCAACCACAAATAGGTGAGTACACACACACACACACACACACACACACACACACACACACACACACACACACACACACACACACACACACACACACACACACACAGGCTAGGTGGCCAAAGACTGCAAACCTCACTCAAGGAGAAAGATCTTGGGGTGAGTATAACACCGAGTATGTCTCCGGAAACACACATCAATCAGAGAACTGCTGCAGCATATGGGCGCCTGGCAAACCTGAGAACAGCATTCCGACACCTTAGTAAGGAATCATTCAAGACACTGTACACCGTGTATGTCAGGCCCATACTGGAGTATGCAGCACCTGTTTGGAACCCGCACTTGATAAAGCACGTCAAGAAACCAGAGAAAGTACAAAGGTTTGCGACAAGGTTAGTTCCAGAGCTAAGGGGAATGTCCTATGAAGAAAGATTAAGGGAAATCGGCCTGACGACACTGGAGGACAGGAGGGTCAGGGGAGACATGATATCGACATATAAAATACTGCGTGGAATAGACAAGGTGGACAAAGACAGGATGTTCTAGGGAGGGGACACAGAAACAAGAGGCCACAATTGGAAGTTGAAGACACAAATGAGTCATAGAGATAGTAGGAAGTATTTCTTCAGTCATAGAGTTGTAAGGCAGTGGAATAGCCTAGAAAATGACGTAGTGGAGGCAGGAACCATACACAGTTTTAAGACGAGGTTTGATAAAGCTCATGGAGCGGGGAGAGAGAGGGCTTAGTAGCAACCGGTGAAGAGGCGGGGCCAGGAGCTAGGACTCGACCCCTGCAACCACAAATAGGTGAGCACACACACACACACACACACACACACACACACACACACACACACACACACACACACACACACACACACAGGCTAGGTGGCCAAAGACTGCAAACCTCACTCAAGGAGAAAGATCTTGGGGTGAGTATAACACCGAGTATGTCTCCGGAAACACACATCAATCAGAGAACTGCTGCAGCATGTGGGCGCCTGGCAAACCTGAGAACAGCATTCCGACACCTTAGTAAGGAATCATTCAAGACACTGTACACCGTGTATGTCAGGCCCATACTGGAGTATGCAGCACCTGTTTGGAACCCGCACTTGATAAAGCACGTCAAGAAACCAGAGAAAGTACAAAGGTTTGCGACAAGGTTAGTTCCAGAGCTAAGGGGAATGTCCTATGAAGAAAGATTAAGGGAAATCGGCCTGACGACACTGGAGGACAGGAGGGTCAGGGGAGACATGATAACGACATATAAAATACTGCGTGGAATAGACAAGGTGGACAAAGACAGGATGTTCTAGGGAGGGGACACAGAAACAAGAGGCCACAATTGGAAGTTGAAGACAAATGAGTCATAGAGATAGTAGGAAGTATTTCTTCAGTCATAGAGTTGTAAGGCAGTGGAATAGCCTAGAAAATGACGTAGTGGAGGCAGGAACCATACACAGTTTTAAGACGAGGTTTGATAAAGCTCATGGAGCGGGGAGAGAGAGGGCCTAGTAGCAACCGGTGAAGAGGCGGGGCCAGGAGCTAGGACTCGACCCCTGCAACCACAAATAGGTGAGTACAAATAGGTGAGTACACACACACCTACACACCTACACACCTACACACACACATCAGGCCTAGTGTCTAATCGGCATGTGCCTAGGACAAAATGGTAACTAACACACACACACACACACACACACACACACACACACACACACACACACACACACACACACACACACACACAAACACACACACACACACACCTACACACCTACACACCTACACACCTACACACCTACACACCTACACACACACAACAGGCCTAGTGTCTAATCGACATGTGCCTAGGACAAAATGGTAACTAACACACACACACACACACACACACACACACACACACACACACACACACACACACCTACACACCTACACACCTACACACCTACACACCTACACACCTACACACCTACACACACACAACAGGCCTAGTGTCTAATCGACGTGTGCCTAGGACAAAATGGTAACTAACACACACACACACACACACACACACACACACACACACACACACACACACACCTACACACCTACACACCTGCACACCTACACACCTACACACCTACACACACACAACAGGCCTAGTGTCTAATCGACATGTGCCTAGGACAAAATGGTAACTAACTAACTAACACACACACACACACACACACACACACACACACACACAAATCTTGTATCACAAACCTCCTGGAGTTTTATGACAAGGTAACAGAAGTAAGACACGAGAGAGAGGGTTGGGTAGATTGCGTTTTCCTAGACTGCAGGAAGGCCTTTGACACAGTTCCCCACAAGAGATTAGTACAGAAGCTGGAGGATCAGGCACACATAAAAGGAAGGGCACTGCAATGGATAAGGGAATACCTGACAGGGAGGCAGCAACGAGTCATGGTACGTGAAGAGGTATCAAAGTGGGCGCCTGTTACGAGCGGGATCCCACAGGGGTCAGTTCTAGGACTAGTGCTATTTTTGATATATGTGAACGACATGATGGAAGGAATAGACTCTGAAGTGTCCCTGTTCGCAGATGACGTGAAGTTGATGAGAAGAATTAAATCGGACGAGGATGAGGCAGGACTGCAAAGAGACCTGGAGAGGCTGGACATGTTGTCCAGTAACTGGCTTCTCGAATTCAATCCAGCCAAATGCAAAGTCATGAAGATTGGGGAGGGGCAAAGAAGACCGCAGACAGAGTATAGGCTAGGTGGACAAAGACTACAGACCTCACTCAGGGAGAAAGACCTTGGGGTGACCATAACATAGAGCACATCACCGGAGGCACACATCAACCAAATAACCGCTGCAGCATACGGGCGCCTGGCAAACCTGAGAATAGCGTTCCGATACCTTAATAAGGAATCGTTCAAGACACTGTACACTGTGTATGTTAGGCCCATACTGGAGTATGCAGCACCAGTCTGGAACCCACACCTGGTCAAGCACGTCAAGAAGTTAGAGAAAGTACAAAGATTTGCAACAAGGCTAGTCCCAGAGCTCAAGGGAATGTCGTACGAGGAAAGGTTAAGGGAAATCGGACTGACGACACTGGAGGACAGAAGGGTCAGGGGAGACATGATAACGACATACAAGATACTGCAGGGAATAGACAAGGTGGACAGAGATAGGATGTTCCAGAGAGGGGACACAGGGACAAGGGGTCACAACTGGAAGCTGAAGACTCAGACGAGTCACAGGGACGTTAGGAAGTATTTCTTCAGTCATAGAGTTGTCAGCAAGTGGAATAGCCTAGCAAGTGAAGTAGTGGAGGCAGGAACCATACATAGTTTTAAGAAGAGGTATGCCAAAGCTCAGGAAGCAGAGAGAGAGAGGATCCAGTAGCGATCAGTGAAGAGGCAGGGCCAGGAGCTGAGTCTCGACCCCTGCAACCACAATTAGGTGAGTACAATTAGGTGAGTACACACACACACACACACACACACACCTACACACCTACACACCTACACACACTCAACAGGCCTAGTGTCTAATCGACATGTGCCTAGGACAAAATGGTAACTCACACACACACACACACACACACACACACACACACACACACACACACACACAAACGCACAAACACGGAAGAAGGAGTGCGCCTAGATGAAGGAAATCGGAAATTCATAATCATACTAATTAAAGAAATAACTTCACTACCAAGACCTGCAAATATCGACGAGTTTTCCCGAGTCAGAAATTAATTTGATTAATGGAGGGTCCGCGAGGTTTCTGCTAAGATCCGCCAAGCTGAGGAGGAAAAAACACATCGGAATTTTCATTAGTTACGCCTCACACTGAGGCTTTAATGTAGTGTGTACGCCAGACGATGGCGAGAGTGTTATACTGAGCATATACCAGGTGAAGGTGAGTGTTAAACTGAGTGCATACCAGGCAAAGATGAGAGTTGTTATATCGAGTGTACTTAAGGCGAGGGTGCAAAGATTGTTGCCTCTCAGGCCATGAGGAATGTCTGCAACATATCTTATCTTATGTCTGAGCAAAGTGATACACTCACATCTGATATTTGTATATGCAACAAAGATCCCTTCTAGCAAGGCGGTGGGGACGCCACTGATGGAACTGTCAGTTTAGATGGTCTGACAAGATGCTCCTCGTTAGCTAATGTTATTACTGTCCATCTGGAGAAATCTATGAGCTTAAGGGAGGAGGGAACTTAAAGGGTTGGGCCACCTGTGATCAGAATTGCCTAGATGCTGTTTCTGAGGCTCTTCATCGCAGTAACTAGCATTATCCTCTCCTTCCATGAAATTAATCCGAATGCCTTTCATTCCTCATGCACTATACAATCTTTAGGTTTTAGCGCTTCCTCGTATTCACCATGTGGTGTTTGCTTCTTGAATTAGAATTGGTTTTGGGTGTTTTTCTTCCATGGGAAACCGATCATAAAAGACTTCCTAAAATTATCAATGGAAACAAATTTCAGGAATAATTAATGAAAAACTGAGCACAGGACACCTGCATCTGTCAATTGCTCCATGGACTTTTAACTATTAATTCTTCATCTGGTTAGAAAATTTAAAGACTATCGGATAAGGTGTTCTGGAGGAAGTTAACAGGACACAAGAGCACTGTAGCTAACGATGTGCAGGCTCCTGCATAAAGTCGTACAGTATTTAAGGGTTCAATAAAAAAAATATTTGAAAAAAAAAATTGAAAATGAGAGCGTTCAATATTTCTCGTTTTTTTTTCAGTTATATTATTTAAAAATTTTCTACATACTAAAAGAAAAATAGTTAAATATTCCCGAAGAGGACGTTTGAAAGGCTGCCTGAATTTTTTTTTCCTCCAACTTCTCGTTATGTCGCTCATAACACAAGAAGGTCTCATACGATTGGCTTAAAATGTTCATTGCTGGTGTACGGTAACTAGGAAAAGATTCTTGAAATAACTGGTATGTCCAGGTGCCTTCAGGCCAAAATTGCAGAACCCTTTCCCAGCTTCATGGAATGGCTCCGATAACCTCAAAAACTCTCTGATATGTGGCTTCAAACGTTCAGAAAAAGTGCCTCCCAATTCGTCAATTTCATGAGTAAAAGAGTGTGTGATATTTATTTCTCCTTAAATCACGTTAAATATATTTGAGTTTACCTCTTCTGATAGGTTTTAATATTTAATGGTTAATGCTTCTTCTGGACAGGATATTACCCATTAACTTTAGTGTGTGTGTGTGAGATCAAATTTGGTAATATACTAAATTAGCTTATAAAACTGTATCGCTGGTTTGGTAATATTCTGAAAACTGTAATTTGTTTGGTGCTGATCAATTTTGGGAGAAAATATATATTCTGTGGTGCTCCCAGCAAAATTCATATATCATAGCTGAGCTCCAGCACCATAGAATGTCTTGGTGGAGTTCCCATCACTATAAATTCGTCTTTTCCAGTGGGATTTCCGTTTTCCTATGATATATCTCCCACTTTTTTGTGAGATTGCTTCCTGCAAATGTGGCTTCACCGAGTGTGGGGCTGTGAGATATTAAATTTAACGAGTTCTTCCCTAGTCAATGAGCTCTTTTTCGCTCGAACCTTTTACTGCCTATATCGCACAAGATCGTTCCAGTTTTTCCAGGATCCCTCTATTTTTTTTACATCACTTGAATCTAGCTACAGGACTGATCCAGGTAGATGAGGACTGATGGGTCGTGATTATAGCCAAACACTTGCACTCGTTGCTCAAGTTAATGCGTGAGGCGATCATCCGGCAATCATTCGCGAAATTGAATTGCGGGTTAATGCAAGTGGATCTATCGCGTGGGTCTTAAACTTTCGCCAACCCTTCAACTGCAATCTTGACCAGGATTGCCACCTCAGTGTTGCATCTTCACTGCCTACCTAAAGCTGAAAGGCGTAACAGTTAAGAAGGAAATAAGAAAAAAGTTAGCGATTATAAGGAAGGAAATTGTGAAGTTATGATATACAATAAAATACTAAACAAAATGAAAATTAACAGTAGATAACAAGAAGTGATAATCAAATATTATGAGCAGCGAGGGAGGAATGTTATGAGCAGGATGGGAGGGATATTATAAGTAGACATGGATGAGCAGAAAGAGAGGAATATTATGAGCAGAAAGGGAGGAATATTATGAGGAGAAAGGGAGGAATATTATGAGGAGAAAGGGAGGAATATTATGAGCAGAAAGGGAGGAATATTATGGGCAGAAAGGGAGGAATATTATGAGCAGAAAGGGAGGAATATTATGAGCAGAAAGGGAGGAATATTATGAGGAGAAAGGGAGGAATATTATGAGGAGAAAGGGAGGAATATTATGAGCAGAAAGGGAGGAATATTATGAGGAGAAAGGGAGGAATATTATGAGGAGAAAGGGAGGAATATTATGAGCAGAAAGGGAGGAATATTATGGGCAGAAAGGGAGGAATATTATGAGGAGAAAGGGAGGAATATTATGAGCAGAAAGGGAGGAATATTATGAGGAGAAAGGGAGGAATATTATGAGGAGAAAGGGAGGAATATTATGAGCAGAAAGGGAGGAATATTATGAGGAGAAAGGGAGGAATATTATGAGGAGAAAGGGAGGAATATTATGAGCAGAAAAGGAGGAATATTATGAACAGAAAGGGAGGAATATTATGAGCAGAAAGGGAGGAATTCAGGCGCTGCAGTTTGGCAGTGAGTGATTAATTTTCTTGCCTGGCTGGTCCTTTGAGGAAGACTGACCGACGCGGCCACTTTAAAATACACACCTTGAAAGGTGGTGGTCGTGATGGTGGTGGCGGTGGTGGTGGCGGTGGTGGTGGAGGTGGTGGTGGCGGTGGTGGTGGTGGTGGTGGTGGTGGTGGTGGTGGTGGTGGTGGTGGCGGTGGTAGTGGTTGCGGTGGTGGTGGTGGTGGTGGTGGTGGTGGTGGGGGGGTGGCGGTGCTGGTGGTGGTGGTGCTGGTGGTGGTGGTGGTTGCGGTGGTGGTCGTGTTGGTGGTGGTGGTGGTGGTGGTGGTGGAGGTGGTGGTGGCGGTGCTGGTGGGGGTGGTGGTGAGGGTGCTGGTGGTGGTGGTGGCGGTGGTGGTGGTGGCGGTGGTGGTGGTGGTGGTGGTGGGGGTGGTGGTGGTGACGGTGGTGGTGGAGGTGCTGGTGGTGGTGGTGCTGGTGGTGGTGGCGGTGCTGGTTGTGGTGGTGGTGGTGGGGGTGGTGGTGGAGGTGGTGGCGGTGGTGGTGGTGGCGGTGCTGGTGATGGTGGTGGGGGTGGTGGTGGTTGTGGTGGTGGTGGTGGCCGTGGTGGTGGGGGTGGTGGTAGTGACGGTGGCGGTGGTAGTGCTGGGGGTGATGGCGGCGATGGTGACTGCGGTACCGATAGTGACAATATTGATGTATTTGGTGATTTGCTATGGTGATGATTGTCATTAGTGGTTATAATAATATGATGTTGAAAACCATTATGATGGAGAGAATGATGACGATTATTATGCGGGTAAGGATGATGATTATCATTTTGTAATGACAATGATTCGGAACACACACACACACAGCAGTAAGACAAGAGAGAGAGGGGTGGGTGGATTGCATTTTCTTGGACTGCAAGAAGGCGTTTGACACAGTACCACACAAGAGATTAGTGCAAAAACTGGAGGACCAAGCAGGGATAACAGGGAAGGCACTACAATGGATCAGGGAATATTTGTCAGGAAGACAGCAGCGAGTAATGGTACGTGGCGAGGTGTCAGAGTGGGCACCTGGGACCAGCGGGGTCCCACAGCGGTCAGTCCTAGGACCAGTGCTGTTTCTGGTATTTGTGAACGACATGACAGAAGGAATAGACTCTGAGGTGTCACTGTTTGCAGATGACGTGAAGTTGATGAGAAGAATTCATTCGATCGAAGACCAGGCAGAACTACAAAGGGTTCTGGACAGGCTGCAGACCTGGTCCAGCAATTGGCTCCTGGAGTTCAATCCCACCAAGTGCAAAGTCATGAAGATTGGAGAAGGGCAAAGAAGACCGCAGACGGATTACAGTCTAGGGGGCCAGAGACTACAAACCTCACTCAAGGAAAAATATCTTGGGGTGAGTATAACACCAGGCACATCTGAAGCGCACATCAACCAAATAACTGCTGCAACATATGGGTGCCTTGCAAACCTCAGAACAGCATTCCGACATCTTAATAAGGAGTCGTTCAGGACCCTGTACACCGTGTACGTTAGGCCCATATTGGAGTATGCGGCACCAGTTTGGAACCCACACCTAGCCAAGCATGTAAAGAAACTAGAGAAAGTGCAAAGGTTTGCCACAAGACTAGTCCCAGAGCTAAGAGGTATGTCCTACGAGGAGAGGTTAAGGGAAATCAACCTGACGACACTGGAGGACAGGAGAGATAGGGGGGAAATGATAACGACTTACAAAATACTGAGAGGAATTGACAAGGTGGACAAAGACAGGATGTTCCAGAGACTGGACACAGCAACAAGGCGACACAGTTGGAAGCTGAAGACACAGATGAATCACAGGGATGTTAGGAAGTATTTCTTCAGCCACAGAGTAGTCAGGAAGTGGAATAGTTTGGGAAGAGATGTAGTGGAGGCAGGATCCATACATAGCTTTAAGCAGAGGTACGATAAAGCTCATGGTTCAGGGAGAGTGACCTAATGGCGACCAGTGAAGAGGCGGGGCCAGGAGCTTGGACTCGACCCCTGCAACCTCAACTAGGTGAGTACACACACAAAAACACACACACATCATAACTATAAAAACAAAGTACCATAGTGGGATAATATCCATCAGAATAACCCTCGTATATACTGACATAGAGAAGGTAAATATATTTTTACGAAGTTGGGGAAAAAAAACACCAGTAAAGCCTTTAACAACAAATGTAAATTTGGCAAGGGATGGTAGAGACTAGCGATATAGCGTTGGTTAGCTAATCTCAATGAGCAGTGGGTCACACTGACCAGTGGGTCACACTGACCAGTGGGTCACACTGACCAGTGGGTCACACTGACCAGTGGGTCACACTGACCAGTGGGTCACACTGACCAGTGGGTCACACTGACCAGTGAGTCACACTGACCAGTGGGTCACACTGACCAGTGGGTCACACTGACCAGTGGGTCACACTGACCAGTGGGTCACACTGACCAGTGGGTCACACTGACCAGTGGGTCACACTGACCAGTGGGTCACACTGACCAGTGAGTCACACTGACCAGTGGGTCACACTGACCAGTGGGTCACACTGACCAGTGGGTCACACTGACCAGTGGGTCACACTGACCAGTGAGTCACACTGACCAGTGGGTCACACTGACCAGTGGGTCACACTGACCAGTGGGTCACACTGACCAGTGGGTCACACTGACCAGTGGGTCACACTGACCAGTGGGTCACACTGACCAGTGGGTCACACTGACCAGTGGGTCACACTGACCAGTGGGTCACACTGCTCACTTCGGATGATCAACATTTCTTTGCACTTTTTACCTCACTATTCTGAAGTGACATTTCACGTAATTAATGCCATGTGAGACATAAATTTAAGGTAAATTACTTATTAGGTTAGGTAACCCTTGTCACCACTCCGCATTTCTCATGCTGTGACCTGAGTGCCAGGACGCTACACTGAACGTATTGTAATGTTCCAGTTCTGTGTAATTTACTGTAAGAGAACACCCGAAACTCCTTTCTTTGCACCAGACCCCCCAAAAAAAATTATTAAAAAAATGTTTACCAGCAATTTTAATTTTTTTTTTATTTAGTTAATATTTTTTAAATATTTTTCCAGCCGTTTTCCAAGGGATTGAAATTTTTACCTACAAAATTAGAGAGAAATGTCGTCTAGTTTTCTTTTATTTTGCAAGAAAATATTTTTGTGTACTTTCTCTTACTGAGTCTTATTCCATAGCGAATGTTTGGTAACATTTATTCATATGACTCAACTATTTTGTCAAAACAAGACGAAATTTCACAGTCACGAGAGTGTTACATCTCCGTAGTTTAGCTGAGTAGATTTGGTGTTTCAGTTTATTATGTAATTAAATTATTGTAATAAACAGGTATTAGTACCAAACTTGCACACGAAAATTACTCCCAATAAAAGCAAAAAATTCAGCAGGAGATGCAGCATCCCTCCCCAGTGAAAAACAGAGACGGCTCGATAAGTATCAGGGGCCCAAGACTGTTCAACTGCCTCCCAGCATACATGAGGGGAATTACTAATAGACCCCTGGTTGTGTTTAAGAAGGCACTGGACAGTCACCTAAAGGCAGTACCTGACCAGCCGGGTTGTGGTTCGTACGTCAGTTGCGTGCGGCCAGCAGTAACAGCCTGGTTGATCAGACCCTGATCCACCACGAAGCCTGGTCTCAGACCTGGCCGCGGGAGCTTTGACCCACGAAATCTTCTCCAGGTATACTTCAGGTACGCTCGATTTTTCCATCTAAAATTCATACTTATTAATATTACGCTATTTTGTTTAGACATCACAATGATGACTCAGAAGTTGATCAGATTTATGTTATTTGCAGGTCCAGGTTTATGTTGTTTACAGGTCCAGGTTTATGTTGTTTACAGGTCCAGGTTTATGTTGTTTACAGGTCCAGGTTTATGTTGTTTACAGGTTCAGTGTTCAGGGAAGGCTCGTATGATTTTCCTGAATACTGAAGTAAAGACAATATGAATCCTACATATAAAGCAACGACAACAAAACACTAAAAAACAATCATCATAAAAAAATAAATTACTTCATCATGCACATACTGTAACATATATATGTAAAAGAATTAAAATATTGCCTTAAATGTTCTATTTTCTTTCTCTACATTTTGCAATATACTCCTACTGAAACGTCTGAATATTGCAGCTTCTGGTTCATAAACAACACATACTTCTGTATGTCCATCTTGTAAGAACCACGTATGGAGCTTCTGGTTCATAAACAACACATACTTCAGTATGTCCATCTTGTAAGAACCACGTATGGAGCTTCTGGTTCATAAACAACACATACTTCAGTATGTCCATCTTGTAAGAACCACGTATGGAGCTTCTGGTTCATAAACAACACATACTTCTGTATGTCCATCATGTAAGAACCACGTATGGAGCTTCTGGTTCATAAACAACACATACTTCTGTATGTCCATCATGTAAGAACCACGTATGGAGCTTCTGGTTCATAAACAACACATACTTCAGTATGTCCATCTTGTAAGAACCACGTATGGAGCTTCTGGTTCATAAACAACACATACTTCTGTATGTCCATCATGTAAGAACCACGTATGGAGCTTCTGGTTCATAAACAACACATACTTCATGTATCATGTAAGAACCACGTCTTGTTCAAAACAACACATACTTCTGTATGTCCATCATGTAAGAACACGTATGGAGCTTCTGGTTCATAAACAACACATACTTCTGTATGTCCATCATGTAAGTAAGCTTCTGGTTCATAAACCACGTATGTCCATCTTGTAAGAACCACGTATGGAGCTTCTGGTTCATAAACAACACATACTTCAGTATGTCCATCTTGTAAGAACCACGTATGGCACAATTTGCATCCTAGAAACACAAATAACCTCACATTCTTTTAGTCATGGAAAACTGAAGCTGTTATTAGAAAAACAAAAAGAATGATGCAAAAAAATAATAGATATGATAGGGGGATTAGTATTCATTTCTCCCACACCTCCCGTGTTGGGACCACCACCCAACCACCTGTGTTGGGACCACCACCCAACCACCTGTGTTGGAACCACTACCCCACCACCTGTGTTGGAACCACTACCCCACCACCTGTGTTGGGACCACTACCCCACCACCTGTGTTGGGACCACTACCCCACCACCTGTGTTGGGACCAAGACCCCACCACCTGTGTTGGGACCACCACCCCACCATCTGTGTTGGGACCAAGACCCCACCACCTGTGTTGGGACCACTACCCCACCACCTGTGTGGGGACCACCACCCCACCACCTGTGTTGGGACCACCACCCCACCACCTGTGTTGGGACCACTACCCCACCACCTGTGTTGGGACCACTACCCCACCACCTGTGTTGGGACCAAGACCCCACCACCTGTGTTGGGACCAAGACCCCACCACCTGTGTTGGGACCACTACCCCACCACCTGTGTTGGGACCACCACCCCACCACCTGTGTTGGGACCACCACCCCACCACCTGTGTTGGGACCACTACCCCACCACCTGTGTAGCTACAGGACACCATTAACGTAGCTGCCTCTAGCGGTCCTCTTCTACACCGTGATTTACCGCTGTTGTGCTACGAATTTATGAGAAAGGAAACTATAACTTTTAAAATATGAGTAATATTTCATCTTTGGCTGTACACCGCGAGAAGAAATTGATCAACCAAGTGGTCTTCCCAGGGCTTGCAGCCAGAGATACCACTGAGTTGTGGTCTTCCATCACAACGACTAATATATATATATATATATATATATATATATATATATATATATATATATATATATATATATATATATATATATATATATACATACATATATCGTTGTGATGGAAGACCACAACTCAGTGGTATATACATATATATATATATATATATATATATATATATATATATATATATATATATATATATATATATGTATACATATATATATATATATATATATATATATATATATATATATATATATATATATATATATATATATATATATATATATATATATTGTGTGTGTGTGTGTGTGAGAAAGAGAGACAGAAACTTAAAAGATTAATTGATCTGAATATTTCAGTCTCCTTCTGGGATCCTCTCATGCATGCATACTTTAAAAATAAAAGGAGGTATCACTGACTGTGTTGAGTGCTCTTTGGGTAAAAGTCAACAACCAAAAATGAATCAAGTTCATCTGCCTAAAACTCTTTCAAGGCTGGAAACTTGATCCTTCAATGATTATAAAGCACTCAACATCTTATCTAGAGGAATTTGCATGCCTTGTGTTGGTGGGGTTAGTGTTGGTGCTCTGTGCTCGTGTTCTTGCTGATATCAGTGCCCCTCATACTTATGACTATGATACAAATGTTCTCGGCGGGGGATTGATTATTCAAATACTTATACGCTTTTCACATTGAGCGACGGATAATCTGAGTAAATCCGTTATCTGCATGAGTGCTGCTTTTTAATGTGTTCTTAATCTTCGTTATATATTTTTCTTTATCGTAAGAATGAAATATAAACCTTGACGTTTATCTGATTTGATTAATAAACACGAATGTTACTGCAGGTATCATTGTAACTGCGCTGTATACTATTGTTTAAGTAAATATTTTGCCTAAAAAATGTAAATATCAGGAATTATAACCGTGGTACAATTTTTTAACATATTACGTACACCATGGACAAACTGGTGACACCATAAACACTGAAATGTGATGTTAAGATTGTGGTTCTCATGGTTGGAGGCTACAGTTCACACCTCCTCAACGAGGGGAGGTGAGTTCCGTTGTCTAACAGGGTGTGACCCTCAGAGATGGTTCATTGATGCTCGTGAGGGGCTCTTGATCTAGGGAATTGGATCTGTGCTCCAGTTCCCTGAATTAAGCCTGAATACCTTCCACATCCCCCCAACAGGCATTGCATAATCTGACGGTTTTAGTGCTCTCCCTTGATTATAATAATAACTAACAGGGTGGGAAATTGCGTACTACCAAACAGCTTCATTGAGACTTCTGCAATCACACAATAGTGTTCCGCTGGAAGAAATCGAAGGATAGTTTTTGAATTAAGACGAGAATATATAGTCCAATTACGACGTCTGGATAAGATAGTTCAGGTGCAGGTGATATATATATATATATATATATATATATATATATATATATATATATATATATATATATATATATATATTTATATATATATATATATATATATATATATATATATATATATATATATATATATATATATATATATATATAAACAACCACTGTGAAACAATAGAGATATTCCCAGCGCTTTCGTGACTACTCACATTATCAAGGAACAATAAAAGTAATCCATCAAAGGAAGGCATATAAAGGGTCTAGACCACACCTCACTATCACCTTTATATGCCTTCCTTTGATGCATTACTTTTATTGTTCCTTGATAATGTGAGTATTCACGAAAGCTATATATATATATATATATATATATATATATATATATATATATATATATATATATATATATATATATATATATATATATATATATATATATATATATATATATATATATATATATATGTATATATATGTCGTGCCGAATATGTAAAACTGGTCAATTAGCAAGAACTCATTTAAAAATAAGTCCTTTCTAAAATTTTCTCATATACGTTTAAAGGCATATTTTTTTAATTAATGTTGATGTAAAAACTTATAATTTTGCACCGAAAGGAACTTAGAAAACTTACCTAACCTTATTATAACAAGAGCAATTTATTTTAGCCTAACCCAACTATATATATTTTAAATTTGTTTACAGTAATTTAATACTAGACAAACACAATCAAATACATTTGTTTCGTTAGGTTCAGAATGATTTTGGCGAAATTATTGCATACACAAATTTTCACTTGTCCTATATGGCAAGATGAGCGTTGCTATTTAAGCCAAGATCGCAAGTTCTGCCTATTCGGCACGACATATATATATATATATATATATATATATATATGTATATATATATATATATATATATATATATATATATATATATATATATATATATATATATATATATATATATATATATATATATATATATATTTATATATATATATATATTTATATATATTTATATATATATATATATATATATATATATATATATATATATATATATATATATATATATATATATATATATATATATATATATATATATATATATATATATATATATATATATATATATATATATATATATATATATATATATATATATATATATATATATATATATGTATGTATGTATATATACAGTAATTAGTACAAGACAAAATACATGCAGAAGCTGGTTCATCGTACATAGATCCTTTGATATTTATTTACGATAAATTACTGACCTAATTCATTCATGTATATAATACTCTACTTCTTTCTCTTGGCAGTACCACCTAGTAAGCCAGAGGTGTTCAACGAGACTGGGCAGGTAGTAACGGGGGAAAATGGTGCCTCCATCATCGGCCCATACAACGAGGGATCTCCTCTCGTCCTCACCTGTAAAGTTACTGGAGGTATGTCGGCAGTTTTTGTGCCTTGTAGTGTGTGTGTGTGCATGTGTGTGTGTGTGCATGTGTGTGTGTGTGTGTGTGTGTGTGTGTGTGTGTGTGTGTGTGTGTGTGTGTGTGTGTGTGTGTGTGTGTGTGTGTGTGTGTGTTCGTGTGCGTCAGTGTGTGTATATTTACTTAACTAAGTTAGCGGTTTCAAGCACCACCTCGTGAGGGCATCAGATATTAGTCTGTTGGTTGAATTGATCTACCTCTGTCGTATGTACGTAGACACTAGGGAATTTATCACCATATGTATCTGTCTGTACAATTTTTGCCTTGATATATATACATATATTAGGAAGATGAAAACCAGCACTGCTACCTGCCTGCTGCCTGCTGCCTGCTGCCTGCTGCCTGCTGCCTGCTGCCTGCTGCCTGCTGCCTGCTGCCTGCTGCCTGCTGCCTGAAAACTCATTTATTCACCAATAGTTTTATTTATTTTATTTTATTATCACACCGGCCGATTCCCACCAAGGCAGGGTGGCCCGAAAAAGAAAAACTTTCACCATCATTCACTCCATCACTGTCTTGCCAGAAGGGTGCTTTACACTACAGTTTTTAAAACTGCAACATTAACACCCCTCCTTCAGAGTGCAGGCACTGTACTTCCCATCTCCAGAACTCAAGTCCGGCCTGCCGGTTTCCCTGAATCCCTTCATAAATGTTACTTTGCTCACACTCCAACAGCACGTCAAGTATTAAAAACCATTTGTCTCCATTCACTCCTATCAAACACGCTCACGCATGCCTGCTGGAAGTCCAAGCCCCTCGCACACAAAACCTCCTTTACCCCCTCCCTCCAACCCTTCCTAGGCCGACCCCTACCCCGCCTTCCTTCCACTACAGACTGATACACTCTTGAAGTCATTCTGTTTTGCTCCATTCTCTCTACATGTCCGAACCACCTCAACAACCCTTCCTCAGCCCTCTGGACAACAGTTTTGGTAATCCCGCACCTCCTCCTAACTTCCAAACTACGAATTCTCTGCATTATATTCACACCACACATTGCCCTCAGACATGACATCTCCACTGCCTCCAGCCTTCTCCTCGCTGCAACATTCATCACCCACGCTTCACACCCATATAAGAGCGTTGGTAAAACTATACTCTCATACATTCCCCTCTTTGCCTCCAAGGACAAAGTTCTTTGTCTCCACAGACTCCTAAGTGCACCACTCACTCTTTTTCCCTCATCAATTCTATGATTCACCTCATCTTTCATAGACCCATCCGCTGACACGCCCACTCCCAAATATCTGAATACGTTCACCTCCTCCATACTCTCTCCCTCCAATCTGATATTCAATCTTTCATCACCTAATCTTTTTGTTATCCTCATAACCTTACTCTTTCCTGTATTCACCTTTAATTTTCTTCTTTTGCACACCCTACCAAATTCATCCACCAATCTCTGCAACTTCTCTTCAGAATCTCCCAAGAGCACAGTGTCATCAGCAAAGAGCAGCTGTGACAACTCCCACTTTGTGTGTGATTCTTTATCTTTTAACTCCACGCCTCTTGCCAAGACCCTCGCATTTACTTCTCTTACAACCCCATCTATAAATATATTAAACAACCACGGTGACATCACACATCCTTGTCTAAGGCCTACTTTTACTGGGAAAAAATTTCCCTCTTTCCTACATACTCTAACTTGAGCCTCACTATCCTCGTAAAAACTCTTCACTGCTTTCAGTAACCTACCTCCTACACCATACACTTGCAACATCTGCCACATTGCCCCCCTATCCACCCTGTCATACGCCTTTTCCAAATCCATAAATGCCACAAAGACCTCTTTAGCCTTATCTAAATACTGTTCACTTATATGTTTCACTGTAAACACCTGGTCCACACACCCCCTACCTTTCCTAAAGCCTCCTTGCTCATCTGCTATCCTATTCTCCGTCTTACTCTTAATTCTTTCAATTATAACTCTACCATACACTTTACCAGGTACACTCAACAGACTTATCCCCCTATAATTTTTGCACTCTCTTTTATCCCCTTTGCCTTTATACAAAGGAACTATGCATGCTCTCTGCCAATCCCTAGGTACCTTACCCTCTTCCATACATTTATTAAATAATTGCACCAACCACTCCAAAACTATATCCCCACCTGCTTTTAACATTTCTATCTTTATCCCATCAATCCCGGCTGCCTTACCCCCTTTCATTTTACCTACTGCCTCACGAACTTCCCCCACACTCACAACTGGCTCTTCCTCACTCCTACAAGATGTTATTCCTCCTTGCCCTATACACGAAATCACAGCTTCCCTATCTTCATCAACATTTAACAATTCCTCAAAATATTCCTTCCATCTTCCCAATACCTCTAACTCTCCATTTAATAACTCTCCTCTCCTATTTTTAACTGACAAATCAATTTGTTCTCTAGGCTTTCTTAACTTGTTAATCTCACTCCAAAACTTTTTCTTATTTTCAACAAAATTTGTTGATAACATCTCACCCACTCTCTCATTTGCTCTCTTTTTACATTGCTTCACCACTCTCTTAACCTCTCTCTTTTTCTCCATATACTCTTCCCTCCTTGCATCACTTCTACTTTGTAAAAACTTCTCATATGCTAACTTTTTCTCCCTTACTACTCTCTTTACATCATCATTCCACCAATCGCTCCTCTTCCCTCCTGCACCCACTTTCCTGTAACCACAAACTTCTGCTGAACACTCTAACACTACATTTTTAAACCTACCCCATACCTCTTCGACCCCATTGCCTATGCTCTCATTAGCCCATCTATCCTCCAATAGCTGTTTATATCTTACCCTAACTGCCTCCTCTTTTAGTTTATAAACCTTCACCTCTCTCTTCCCTGATGCTTCTATTCTCCTTGTATCCCATCTACCTTTTACTCTCAGTGTAGCTACAACTAGAAAGTGATCTGATATATCTGTGGCCCCTCTATAAACATGTACATCCTGAAGTCTACTCAACAGTCTTTTATCTACCAATACATAATCCAACAAACTACTGTCATTTCGCCCTACATCATATCGTGTATACTTATTTATCCTCTTTTTCTTAAAATATGTATTACCTATAACTAAACCCCTTTCTATACAAAGTTCAATCAAAGGGCTCCCATTATCATTTACACCTGGCACCCCAAACTTACCTACCACACCCTCTCTAAAAGTTTCTCCTACTTTAGCATTCAAGTCCCCTACCACAATTACTCTCTCACTTGGTTCAAAGGCTCCTATACATTCACTTAACATCTCCCAAAATCTCTCTCTCTCCTCTGCATTCCTCTCTTCTCCAGGTGCATACACGCTTATTATGACCCACTTCTCGCATCCAACCTTTACTTTAATCCACATAATTCTTGAATTTACACATTCATATTCTCTTTTCTCCTTCCATAACTGATCATTTAACATTACTGCTACCCCTTCCTTTGCTCTAACTCTCTCAGATACTCCAGATTTAATCCCATTTATTTCCCCCCACTGAAACTCTCCTACCCCCTTCAGCTTTGTTTCGCTTAGGGCCAGGACATCCAACTTCTTTTCATTCATAACATCAGCAATCATCTGTTTCTTGTCATCCGCACTACATCCACGCACATTTAAGCAACCCAGTTTTATAAAGTTTTTCTTCTTCTCTTTTTTAGTAATTGTATACAGGAGAAGGGGTTACTAGCCCATTGCTCCCGGCATTTTAGTCGCCTCATACGACACGCATAACTTACGGAGGAAAAGATTCTTTTCCACTTCCCCATGGACAATAGAAGAAATAAAAAAGAACAAGAGCTATTTAGAAAAAGGAGAAAAACCTAGATGTATGTATATATATATATGCATGTGCGTGTCTGTGAAGTGTGACCAAAGTGTAAGTAGGAGTAGCAAGATATCCCTGTTATCTTAGCGTGTTTATGAGACAGAAAAAGAAACCAGCAATCCTACCATCATGCAAAACAGTTACAGGTTTTTGTTTCACAGTCATCTGGCAGGACGGTAGTACTTCCCTGGGTGGTTGCTGTCTACCAACCTACTACTATATATATATATATATATTAACACATCGACCGTTTCCCACCAAGACAGGGTGACCCGAAAACGAGGAAACACTCTCATCATCATTCACTCCATCACTGTCTTGCCAATGGTGCGCCTACACTACAGTTAAAGAGCTGCAGAATCAGCACCCTTCCTTCAAAGCACAGCACTATGTTTTCCACCTCCAGGACTCAAGTCCGGCTTGCTGGTGTCCTTGAATCCCTTCATAAATGTTACCCAGCTCACAGTCCAATAAATAAATAAGTAAATAAATAAATATAAATAAATATATATATATATATATATATATATATATATATATATATATATATATATATATATATAAATATATATATATATATATATATATATATATATATATATATATATATATATATATATATATACATATATATATAAATATATATATATATATATATATATATATATATATATATATATATATATATATATATATATATATTTTATTATCACACTGGCCTATTCCCACCAAGGCAGGGTGGCCCGAAAAAGAAAAACTTTCACCATCATTCACTCCATCACTGTCTTGCCAGAAGGGTGCTTTACACTACAGTTTTTAAACTGCAACATTAACACCCCTCCCTCATACATACATACATACATCTAGGTTTTTCTCCTTTTCCTAAATAGCTCTTGTTCCTCTTTATTTCTTCTATTGTCCATGGGGAAGTGGAAAAGAATCTTTCCTCCGTAAGCCATGCGTGTCGTATATATATATATATATATATATATATATATATATATATATATATATATATATATATATATATATATATATATATATATATATATATATATATACGACACACACACACACACACACACACACACATATATATATATATATATATATATATATATATATATATATATATATATATATATATATATATATATATATATATATATATAAATATATATATATATATATATATATATATATTGTGTGTGTCGTATTTACTTTCTTTCAAAGTCGTCAGTCTGTAGCTCTAGGGTGGAATGTGCAAGTTGTAACTACTGCTGTATGTTGTGAACACTGAATGTATATCTCACATTTCTAACTTTCCTCAATGCTCTGAAAAATTCTTTGTTCACATTTGTTTAAGTCATTCTTTCATTCTCAAGTCTAGTTCCTCGACGGTGCCATGATGGTTCCTCCGGTGTCTGCTTCTCCATTCATATCTGGAGCGTCCTTAATGTTCGTCCATTCCCCACCTTTCAATTCTGGAGCCACCTTGCTGTTTCTAAATCCCCTTCATTTATTTTTAAATCATCACTGGTGTTCCTAAATCCATTTCCTTCATTTGGTGTTCCTAAATCCCTCTCATTTCTGGAACATACTTGAGTTTCGTCCTCTCATTACCAAAACATCCGATTTGTCTTAATCCCCTTCTTTAATTTCTAAAGCATATTTTGTGTTGTTTCATTCCCTTCCTTTATTACTCTATATGTACACAAAGTACAATTTCCGTGTGGGTCATTCCGCGCAACGAATGGTGGAGGCTCGATCCTCAGACATAAACGCTACCCACATAGCGACGCTTTCCACAATACTCATCTATTTATGGAGCTTTCTTTCTTCTCCATCTTCTCTCGTCACATTTCCAGCTTCCGCATTGTTCTTGGCTACTTTTCAGTTCTTTAACTTTCCTCTACGATTAATCTGCAATATGTATTTTACTGCTTCCAGTGCTGCTCCTACTCCTGAGTCGCCTTGGAGTAAGAGCAGCACTAATGCTCTCAGTGTTTGATGCATTAATCTGTATTCTCTTTTGATTATTAGCTTCTTGCGCTTCTCACTTTGCTTGAATTTGAGTATTTTGTGGCTATAGGTCTGTTTAATTGAGACTGGCTGAGGGTTTTGATTTATGTCTTGCAATAGATCTGAATATTTCTGCGAGTTTGGAAAGAATGTAGCTGTTATTGGCGAAGAAAAACTTACGAATGTTTTGGATGGTCTTCAGCGTGGTATAGGAGCAGGTATGAGTGGATTATCAGAGTGACATTTTGAGAGGGATATCACTGTATGATGGTGAGGGTTCACGGTGGCGAAATTTTTGTAGTAAGGAATTATTAGGTGGTATGGGGTTAATGGGCAGGTGATAGAAATGAGGGAGAATAGATGACTTGTGGGTTGAATGGGAGTGGGAACTCATAGTGGGATTATTAGTAATTATGGTGTGTGTGTGTGTGTGTGTGTGTGTGTGTGTGTGTGTGTGTGTGTGTGTGTGTGTGTGTGTGTGTGTGTGTGTGTGTGTGATGGTTAAGCTTATACTAGCCGAGTGTCCTTCTTTATTCACAGTTTTCCAGATTATCCCAGCATTTCTCGTTATCTCCTTACCTATATGTCCTTTACTGGTTGCAGTAGAGTAAGCACAATGACAAACTGATTTTCTCTAAATCCTCTTTTGTCACATTAAGAACTTGCTAGAACTCCGCACTCGCAGTCAATTTGTGATAATAAATTATTTCATGGGTGTCCTTAAGTCTGCAAACACCTCAACTATATTTCTAATGAACCCTGAGTTGTCGTAGATACAATTTGACTTACATTTTGTCTATAATCTATTTATTTAATTAAATAATTTCTAATATGTGACTTCGCTTTGCTGTAAGAATTTTTAAAACAGTGTCATTAAAATTGATATGCATTATTCTCAAAAAGGTTATCATCTTCCCTTCTATATTCATATGCTGTTATTTCTGTAATCCATGGGCCACTTTATTAACTGCCTTGCCTCACTCTCCATCTGGTCTTTTGTTACAAACCATTGTTAGGCAACTAGATTCCCAATCCACTTCTTATATAATAACTACTCCTCTGGTAGCATCTGGTAACTCCTAGCATTATAGTTCCTTCTAGGAACTTGGGCACTTTCCTTCATTTATAATTGAGTTATGACGTCGGGCTTGCTATTTACACTGTAATATTATTATGTACTGTTGCATCGATCGCTATGAGCTGCTGACATTTTTTATCATCATTCTGTCGCTCGTATGTCATGAATTATTTACAGTCTGTTTATGTATGCACCTGTAAGTACGAATGTGTGAGGTATAATGGTGAGTATGTTTCACAGAGTAAATAACTCCTGCCAGGAATCCTGAGAAACACAGACTGGTAAACAGCGGCGAGGAATCTAATCTATTTAAAAAAAATAAATTCTATACTAACTACTTTTTTTGCAATAAAGGAAAAACTGAAAAGACACTGACATTATTTCCTGAATCCTCAAGATTTTAACACAGTCCTCGAGAAAGATTGGATAACCTGAAGATAATAGAGCAGAAAATATACTGGACTATTCGAATAGGAGTTTACAAGGCATCCAGTGCACTAGTGAGGGAGATAGTGACAGCTTCTGCAGGAATTCACGACCCAAAGATTTTCCAAGGTAGTGAAATATCCTTGCAGACTCCATAAGCAGACCAGCCCTTCCTAAAGAACACAAACAGACCCAGTAAGATAGCTCCACTTTGGAGAATATCGCCTTAACGATTCTGGACAATTCCTCAGGAAAGGCCGAAGCTCTCATCCTAGTGTTCAGGGCGCCACATGCGGGGTAGTTCCTTCTGGATGCCGCTAGTGCCTTCTTGGTAACGCATTGGCAGACCAATTTGTGCTGCATAGTTTCATCTGGCTTAAGTCACAAGGAAAGAAATGGAAGATGTGAAGAGGCCAATGATTTCAGGTGAAGCCACTCCCGTTGTCCATCTGAAAGGAAACCTAAGCTGAACAGACGTGATGGCAGCCAGAAACAAATGGATGGACTCACCACTACCCTGGAAAGACGGTAAGCTGATGATATGGGATTACACTTGTGCATATAAAGTGGCTGAACCTTACATCCGATGCACCGAAGCCTTGGTGGGTGGAGCCGCCAGATGCAGGGAGACCCAAAGACCCATATATACGTGCCTCGTGGTATGTTACAGCATGCGACAGCTTCTCCTGGAGCAAGAGAAAGCATTAAGTAGAATACAGTTATCTAAACCTAGCTATCCAGACTACTTCACATAATTACAGCTAAGTAATACCAACAATTACTACTTTAGAACGGAAAATTCAGCAATGCCAAAAAAGAAAACAGCAAAACTAGTAATGCCTTTCCACCACCGAGCTCTTATCTTCCTTCCCAAATAAATTAAGCAGTTGTTATTCAAAGATCAACAAGAGAAAATCTGGTTGGTAGGTAACAGTTAGGTAACTTTATTCCGAAAAGTTTCGCATACACAGTAGGCTTCTTCAGTCGAATACAGAAAGTAGGCAGGAACAGTAGAGATGTGAAGACGATGTAATCAGTCCATCACCCTTGAAGTCGTAGAATTTGAGGTTGTCAGTTCCTCAGCCTGGAGAAGTTCAGTTCCATAGTCAGGAACTATCTGAAGATCAAGCGACAGTGCGGAGACTTAAATACTGTCGGAAGGAGAGGTGCATAGCAGTAGTAGTAGTAGCAGTGAGAATGTAGCCACTGAGAGGTCAGGTCCCTCTCAGATCCAACAGTTCTCACTTGGAAGGGTTGTCTAAGGCGTCTTCTGTACCAAGAGGCCATGTGTTGCAGTGTCTGACAAGATGAACATCAAAATGGCATACAATACCGACAGGTTGGTAGGTAAGACACATAGGCAAAAGTTAGGCAACTTTATTCCGAAACGTTTCGCCTACACAGTAGGCTTCTTCAGTCGAATACAGAAAGTAGGCAGGAACAGTAGAGATGTGAAGACGATGTAATCAGTCCATCACCCTTGAAGTCGTAGAATTTGAGGTTTTCAGTCCCTCGGCCTGGAGAAGTTCAGTTCCATAGTCAGGAACTATCTGAAGATCAAGCGACAGTGCGGAGACTTAAATACTGTCGGAAGGAGAGGTGCAGAGTAGTAGTAGTAGTAGTAGTGAGATCATTCTTTTCATGGAAGAATGAAAAGTATTTGTTTGCAAGATAAATTGGACAATGCAGGTACTGGGACTTGAGTGAGGATTACTGAAAGAGATACTTACTGCTCCAAAAAGGAAAGTTGATATTCTAAGGGCGAAATGTTGTCTTTGCGATGACTGAAGGACCCTGGATGAGTCGTACAAGCATTGGAGCCAAGAAAAATTCAACATGAGCTCAGAAAGTCTCTCATGCCTTCTGTGCTGTTTCTGATTCCGAACAATGTCAGGGACCGAGCAACGGGACTAAGCTCCAGCTCCAGCGCGTTTTTGTTATACTTTTATTGTCACCAGAGACTTCGTCAAATCAGAGAGTGTGGTGGCCTTGCTGGTATGTACAAGGCTAAGGGTTTCAACATTTTCCACTTGGCCTGAGTTCTTAGTTTTCTCTTTCTCTCACTAGGACTTTACTAAGTCAGGAATAAATAGTCTTCGCTTGCAGTGGCTTTGAAATATATTCTTCCGATACAAGAGATATTCGAGTAATCAGGCTTGGTATATCAGATGGTTCTAACGACCCCATTTCCCTATTTAAATATTAAATAAAGTATACGCAAACAAAATACGTAAATAATACCACACTTGTTTGGATCAATCTCTGAAATGAATAGAAGCAGAATATTCCCTAGTGTGAGCTGGGCTCCGAGGTATTGGTCCAGTGTGGTACGGTCAGTAAAGCACTGCGTACCTTGTTCAAAGGTTCGTAGGTTCGAGTCTCCCTCGGCCAGAGATCAGTGTTTGTGAATATTTCGCCTGTTCTTGTGAATTCTAAGCATATATATATATATATATATATATATATATATATATATGTCGTGCCGAATAGGCAGAACTTCCGATTTTGGCTTAAATAGCAACGCTCATCTTGCCATATAGGGCACGCGAAAATTTGTGTATGGAGTAATTTCGCTAAAATAATTCTGAACCTAACGAAAAAAATATATTTCACTATGTTTGTTTAGTGTTAAATTATTGTAAACAAATCTAAAATATATTTAGTTGGGTTTGGCTAAAATAAATTGTTCTTGTTATAATAATGTTAGGTAAGTTTTCTAAGATTCTTTTGGTGCAAAATTATAAATTTTTACATCAACATTAATGAAAAAAATATATCTTTAAACGTATAAGAGAAAATTTCAGAAAGGACTTAATTTTAAATGAGTTCTTGCTAATTGACCAGTTTTACATATTCGGCACGACATATATATATATATATATATATATAGGTGAACGTATTCAGATATTTGGGAGTGGACGTGTCAGCGGATGGGTCTATGAAAGATGAGGTGAATCATAGAATTGATGAGGGAAAAAGAGTGAGTGGTGCACTTAGGAGTCTGTGGAGACAAAGAACTTTGTCCTTGGAGGCAAAGAGGGGAATGTATGAGAGTATAGTTTTACCAACGCTCTTATATGGGTGTGAAGCATGGGTGATGAATGTTGCAGCGAGGAGAAGGCTGGAGGCAGTGGAGATGTCATGTCTGAGGGCAATGTGTGGTGTGAATATAATGCAGAGAATTCGTAGTTTGGAAGTTAGGAGGAGGTGCGGGATTGCCAAAACTGTTGTCCAGAGGGCTGAGGAAGGGTTGTTGAGGTGGTTCGGACATGTAGAGAGAATGGAGCGAAGCAGAATGACTTCAAGAGTGTATCAGTCTGTAGTGGAAGGAAGGCGGGGTAGGGGTCGGCCTAGGAAGGGTTGGAGGGAGGGGGTAAAGGAGGTTTTGTGTGCGAGGGGCTTGGACTTCCAGCAGGCATGCGTGAGCGTGTTTGATAGGAGTGAATGGAGACAAATGGTTTTTAATACTTGACGTGCTGTTGGAGTGTGAGCAAAGTAACATTTATGAAGGGATTCAGGGAAACCGGCAGGCCGGACTTGAGTCCTGGAGATGGGAAGTACAGTGCCTGCCCTCTGAAGGAAGGGTGTTGGTGTTGCAGTTTAGGAACTGTAGTGTGAAGCACCCTTCTGGCAAGACAGTGATGGAGTGAATGATGGTGAAAGTTTTTCTTTTTCGGGCCACCCTGCCTTGGTGGGAATCGGCCAGTGTGATAATAAAAAATATATATATATATATATATATATATATATATATATATATATATATATATATATATATATATATATATATATATATATACATATATATATATATATGTGTGTGTGTGTGTGTGTGTGTGTGTGTACTCACCTAGTTGAGGTTGCGGGGGTCGAGTCCGAGCTGTGTGTGTTGTGTGTCAGTGTGTGTGTGTAACTTAAAAATAGAAAAGTAGTGAGGTTAGCTACTTTAAAATAGAGCCCATTTCCAATATGGTTTTTGGTCAGTTTGAAGGGTTCAATGTTTTGTCTCCAATCACAGAAGGTATAATGAATACCGCCAGAGGCGCGGTGCGTGTTATCCTAACACCACTGTGTAAACAAAATGCATGAGAGCCACGAGCTGCGGTGCAGAATGTGGGGAGGCGATCGAAGCAAGAACCAGAGTCGAAGCAGGTAGATAAGGAAGGGGGTGTCAAAGATATATGTATATATATATTTATATATATATATATATATATATATATATATATATATATATATATATATATATATATATATATATATATATATATATATGCAATAAGATCACAGTAAACAGGTGATTTTAGAATATGCAAAACAACCACTGTAAAAGAATAGAGAAATTCCAAGCGCTTTCGTGACCACTCACATTATCAAGGAACAGTTGATAATGTGAGCAGTCACGAAGGCACTTGGAATTTGTATATATATATATATATATATATATATATATATATATATATATATATATATATATATATATATATATATATATATATATATATATATATATATATATATTTATATATATATGTATATATATATATATATATATATATATATATATATATATATATATATATATATATATATATATATATATATATATATATATATATATATATATATATATATATATATATATATATATGCAATCTATTTTTAGAATATGCTTTAGAGAAATTCACAGTGGTTTTTTGCATATATATGTATATATATATATATATATATATATATATATATATATATATATATATATATATATATATATATATATATATATTTATATATATATATATATATATATATATATATATATATATATATATATATATATATATATATATATATATATATATATATATATATATATATATATATATGCAATAAGATCACAGTAAACAGGTGATTTCAGAATATGCAAAACAACCACTGTAAAAGAATAGAGAAATTCCAAGCGCTTTCGTGACCACTCACATTATCAAGGAACAGTTGATAATGTGAGCAGTCACGAAGGCACTTGGAATTTCTCTATTCTTTCACAGTGGTTTTTTGCATATATATGTATATATATATATATATATATATATATATATATATATATATATATATATATATATATATATATATATATATATATATATATATATATATATATATATATATATATATATATATATATATATATATATATATATATATATATATATATATATATATATATATATATATATATATATATATATATATATATATATATATATATATATACATATATATAAATATGTATGTATATATATATATATATATATATATATATATATATATATATATATATATATATATATATATATATATATATATATATATATATATATATATATATATATATATACATACCGTCTTTCACTCCTCATTCATTTGTATTTGCTGAAGATGCCTCAGTCGTATGTATTACTGTTATCCAGAGGGTTTTCTCTGCCATTGACCTTTAAATTAAATTGTGCACTCTGTGTTCATCCAATCAAAACACTAACAGAGAGAGAATGATAGTAGTGGTTGAAGGATCGTGTTTACCATACACGTGTCCTGGCAAACACACTTCCACCGCCAAATCAATGCTTGTCTCATTCAGGCAAAAGTGCAAACAAAATGTGTGCAGACTGCAGCAATATGAGTTTACTCATGGTGCTTGGGGAGAGAGAGAGAGAGAGAGAGAGAGAGAGAGAGAGAGAGAGAGAGAGAGAGAGAGAGAGAGAGAGAGAGAGAGAGAGAGAGAGGGAGAGAGAGAAACAGAGAAACAGAGAAACAGAGAAACAGAGAAACAGAGAGACAGACAGAGGCAGAGGCACACATCCTTCAGTAAGTCCACGAACACAACTCATGATGACATTCCTGATCACATCCGACTACTTCTTTACTTATATGTGCATTTTTAAGTCCTCAGTAACTGTATGAATAAACAATTGGAATCATAATGGACAATATAGATTCCCTATAATAGCAACATAATCATCACAACTATGATTGTGGTGACCTTAACCAGTTCCTCACATAGATAAATTTTGATGAATTCTTTGCGGCCTTCGACCTGGCAAATTCTATATACTTTCCCATCAAAATCCGTAGGTTTTTTCTCGATGTAGTCTTTAACAATATCTTGCATATCGATCAAATACTTCGGCTAATCAGTCGACAAGGATGTCCTTACTAAACCGAATATCCTTTCTGTGGAAGATGGAAAATTCACCAGCCTATCAATCAGAGGTTATCGGATGCCGATTGGTTCAGATAGGTTTAGTACTATAGGAATTACAATACTAAATAGAGCTTAGTGTGAGAGTGATTTTTAATGATAGCGTTTGATTTTTAGCATAAGTCACTCTTTATCCTCACTTTGTTAAAATATTTTTTTCAGTTTAGTCTCGCTTTCTCAACAAGCCTCTAAGTGCATCGAAAGGCTTGTTGACAAGATGTAAGTCAAAAATCTTAAGACTGTCCATGAGTACCTTCTTCTCCTTAAATAAGTGAACATAGCGAAGATTTAGCAGATGGATAAAGTGTCTTTCTCACTTGTCTCCAGCAGTTCTTCTTGGTACAGGAAAGATCATTCTTTTCATGGAAGAATGAAAAGTATTTGTTTGCAAGATAAATTGGACAATGCAGGTACTGGGACTTGAGTGAGGATTACTGAGAGAGACATACTGCTCCAAAAAGGAAAGTTGATATTCTAAGGGGGAAATGTTGTCTGCGATGACTGAAGGACCCTGGATGAG
>NC_091303.1:1872500-1877500 GCF_038502225.1 Cherax quadricarinatus
ATATATATATATATATATATATATATATATATATATATATATATATGTATATATATATATATACATATATATGTATATATATACATATATATGTATATATATATATATATTTATATATATATATATATATATATATATATATATATATATATATATATATATATATATATATATATATATATATATATATAATTTCCAATTTGGTTCATATAAATTAGATTCATTTATAATTAGTAGAATTTGGGAAGAATTTAATAATACATTGGACAAATAATAAATTTTAAATTCTTAATTCCTGGGTAGAATACGTTGTTGGTGGGTTGTGTGAAGGACCTGTCTAGTTGGGCCAGCGGGCCTGCTGCAGTGTTCCCTTTCCTATGAGTCACGCGTCAGGTGTTGCTTTGTTGTGGGATGTGATATTGAGGTGTGGGCTAGACCCTTTATATGCCTTCCTTTCATGCATTACTTTCATTGTTCCTTGATAATGTGAGTAGTCAGGAAAGCGCTTGGAATTTCTCTCTCTCTCTCTCTCTCTCTCTCTCTCTCTCTCTCTCTCTCTCTCTCTCTCTCTCTCTCTCTCTCTCTCTCTCTCTCTCTCTCTCTCTCTCTCTCTCTCTCTCTCTCTCTCTCTCTCTCTCTCTCTGTCTCTCTCTCTCTCTCTCTCTCTATATATATAGTATATATATATATATATATATATATATATATATATATATATATATATATATATATATATATATATATATATATATATATATATATATATATATATATATATATATATATATATATATATATATATATATATATATATATATATATATAGTCACCTCTATGGGTGGACTGGGGACCCTCATCCTCAAAGAAGACAATAAACGTACCTCAGGGAAAACTGAAGGTTCTCCCCGGAGCTGTTTGAATATTTTCTTCTCCTGCCACTCCCTATATTTGATATTCTATGTAACCATTTATTAATAAACAGAATACATTTACAGAAAGACATAAACATGAAAACAATGGCTGGACGCGAGCCAAGTATGCAGCAAGCATTTCCCCTCTGGATGGCTATGCTGAGGCGCTGGAACATGAAAGTGGCTGCCCTTGGGTCCCTGGTGGTGTCGATGAGTCTGGAACCCAATTCTTTAAGGAAACGTGTGGCATTTTTTCCCCATGATCCCAAGGTCTCTGGTCCCACTGGGACAAATTGATACTGTTGGCTAATGTCCCTGTACTTGCTGATCTTGTACTCCTCCCTGTGGCCAGCAGCTCCTCCCTGTCGCCCCACACTGTGATGGATATAGGTGTCAGCCAGTGTGGACACACAGGTATAGTCCCGTGCTAAGAGCTTGCCATTCTCCCAAGGATAGATGGTGATCCCGTCTGGGCGGTTTGCTGGGTTGTGGGTATTGTTGGCTGCTATTGATCGGGGTTTCCTCTCGGCTGGGCATCCAGCTGTAGCAAGGGTTCTCTTAATGATGTCATTGACCTCATTGTGTCTTGCATGCCAGCCCTTGGTTTTGGAACAGTTAAGACCATGTAGACCGTATTGGTCTGCTTGCGCTTCGCCACAAATACACGTATATTCTGTGTGAATTGGGGCAGCAAGGTGCAGAGCCACTGCAATACGGAGGGTCTTAGGGTCGAGTCGTGTTCCCATTGCCGATATGGGAGCTGTTTGGAGGAAATCCCCGGAGTGAGGTGCGCTCACAGCCTGGAGATGGGCAATCTCCCTACCTGATGTTGCAGCCCTGAGCATGTTGGCAAGCACCTTTTCAGCGATCGGGCCATCCCAGCTTGACTGTTTGTGAGCCAGTGCTGCACTAGGGTTTGGTGCTGGAGCAGCAAGAGTCTCCCATTCAGTGATGGCACTGGCATAGCAAGGGCCTTCTATTCCTGCTGTATATATATATATATATATATATATATATATATATATATATATATATATATATATATATATAAATATGCAATAAGATCACAGTAAACAGGTGATTTCAAAATATGCAAAACAACCACTCTGAAAGAATAGAGAAATTCCAAGCGCTTTCGTGACTACTCACATTATCAAGGAATGTGATAATGTGAGTAGTCACGAAAGCGCTTGGAATTTCTCTATTCTTTCAGAGTGGTTGTTTTGCATATATATATATATATATATATATATATATATATATATATATATATATATATATATACATATATATATATATACATATATATATATATATATATATATATATATATATATATATATATATATATATATATATATATATATATATATATATATATATATATATATATCTAAGCTCAAAAGATTATTTTGGTAGTAGTGATTACCATCATGATAATATCACATGCCTCATTTTACTGAAAAAAAAAAATCGCTAATTAACTGGAAGGTTTGAAATTCACAGAAAATCTATAAGCATTCACTAGTTTCTCTTATACCTTAGTCAGTATTATACTTACAAAAGAGATCGTACCCAAAATATTCCCCAACATATATCTCGCTGATATATCTCTTCGACGAAAACAAACAACTTCAAGTTGGTTAATGATGAGTATAAACACAGGCTGCTGCTGAGTAAGTTACAAGTTTACGTACTGAGTCAACTGTCTATCAGATACTGGGAGAAAAGTTTTTACCCACCATCGTTTACTAGAGTTTCTTCTCGGCCATCAAGCAGGAACTACATTAACTGTTATTTCTTGTTAATGTCAGATGCAGGTGAAGCATGTACAATACGAGGATAATTTACAAATGGGTTGCTAGAAAGACCTTAGATGGTAAATACTTTGCTGGAGTTTATGATCGGTGGCGAATTAAGATCGTGAGATACATAATTATAGAGGTTAGGTAGGTTGACTCATTTGCAACCTTATCCCTTAAAGCCAAAATATCAACAATTTAAAAACTGAATATTTTACTAATTAATTTAATATTTTCAAAGCTAATGCCTACATCATGTTGCATTTTCAAGTTTAGGAATTTATAGAACAAGGAGAAAACAAGTGAAAAAAAATAAAATATAATTTTTATTTGTTTACATATGAGGAAATGTGTATATGCTACTTGTGTACTATACACATTTTGGACTGCATATTACCATCGTTTATTATTGCATAATTCTGAGTAGTAGGAAAATCATATCGCTGTTTTGGAGCAAATATGCCACATATTCTCTCTGGCATTCCACCCTCTGGCATAACACTGTTGTTGCCTGTGTCTGAGTTCCGTGTTTTTTTGCCTCGCTCTCACTGATTTACGAAATGCGGCAACTCGTACCTTGACAGAACAAATTCAAAAACATGGATTGTCGCTCCAGGCAGACATTGTCGTCATGCATACCAAACTGACGGGTAGTAGTGGACAGCAACACTATCACCAGCCACTATACGAAAACACAGCAGCCATGATCATCACTATCACCACCACCGCCGCTTTGATAAATGACAACATCCACAACTGCCATCATCACCACTGTCACAATTATAGCCACCATATCACTACCAAAATCCACAATCAATAAACGCCATAAATTACAACCATTCTACAAGTTATGTAGATTAAATTAATCTGATCCTAACCAACCTATCTTAGGTAGTCCTAAATACTGCTCGTATTGGAACGAAAGAACCCACAAAGAGAATATAACAGAAGATGAGTGGAGCAATTTTCCTGCATGTAAAGATTCATAACCATAATATTAACTGGAAGTCTGCTTCAATTACGTGAAAAACAAGAGCTATGCAGATGCCTAAATTGGCAAGCATACTTTGGCATAAGCATAACATCAATCCAAAGCCTGTGCTGTATCATGAAACAGAGTAGTAACTCAGAGTGGAAACTTCCGGGTATCTTCCATAAAACCAGCGCGAGCTTGCAGTGTTTCCTGCAATTACAGTCGCTATTCTGGTAGCCTTGCTGAAAGGTAATTTTAAAGACTTTTAGCAGGGAAAACACTTTTATTATAGAAGATCCACATCAGAGCAACGGATAAGGAACTCAGCAATTATACTCTGCTTCATAGCATCATTTCTATGTTATGACTGCAGTGAATCATCTGCAGTAAAGGTTTTCACATGTCAGCTTATACTATTTTCTGCCTGAATTGCTAAAGGTGTACGCTAAGTGGATTTAAATACACATATGACCCACAAATTGGAAATGGAAACTAGACATTGTTTCAGTTCGTTTTAGACCATTATTAAATCACTGACTTTTATAATTCATGAGTATAAACGCTTTATACTATTATCGGAAATACAATAATACGATTTAACCTCTCTCTGTCTTTTTCTGTCTCTCTGTCTCTCTGTCTCTCTGTCTCTGTGTCTGTCTATCTCTCCCTCTCTCTCTCTCTCTCTCTCTCTCTCTCTCTCTCTCTCTCTCTCTCTCTCTCTCTCTCTCTCTCTCTTTGGGTTTTAACTATTTTCTGATTATGATGTTAAGAGGAAAATAGAATAATCGAGTACGGGCTTGTTAGTGCAGACAGATGTGTGTGGAGAGTACATTGAATTGGTGCTGAGTGCCGATAATTCTGCGTCGAGAGGGAGGTTGTGAATGTAGATTCGTATGTGTCGAGTGTGTACGGAGGAGGAGATCACGAGTGGAGGCCAGAGTGTGTCGAGTAGGAACTTGCGAGTGAAGACGAGTGGCTGCCCGGTTGGAAGACGAGTGGCTGCCCGGCTGGAAGACGAGTGGCTGCCCGGCTGGAAGGCGAGTGGCTGCCCGGCTGGAAGACGAGTGGCTGCCCGGCTGGAAGACGAGTGACTACCCGGCTGGAAGACGAGTGGCTGTCCGGCTGGAAGACGAGTGACTGTCCGGCTGGAAGACGAGTGGCTGCCCAGCTGGAAGACAAGTGGCTGCCCAGCTGGAAGACAAGTGGCTGCCCAGCTGGAAGACAAGTGGTTGCCCAGCTGGAAGACAAGTGGTTGCCCAGCTGGAAGACAAGTGGCTGCCCAGCTGGAAGACAAGTGGCTGCCCAGCTGGAAGA
>NC_091303.1:1882500-1890000 GCF_038502225.1 Cherax quadricarinatus
GAAGCTCCCACACATCCGTATGCCCTCGGATGGCGGCCCAACAGCTAGCTCTGCTGGCTGCGCCATTCTTGTAGGGTTGGGTGGTACTGTGGTTTAAAGCGTCATGTGGTTCTCGCTTATCATGAGGCAGGCCAGTACAACATGGATTCGAATCCTTAGCTAGCGCAGTGTTGTTATTGATCAATACCACTCGTTCGTGGTTACAATAATATATATATATATATATATATATATATATATATATATATATATATATATATATATATGACTTGAACCAGGAATCTTCCCCACTCTGAGTGAAGCAGACCAGAACACTGACATATGTGTGCCACGGACAGTGGCTGGGTGGTAACACTCCAAGTTCTCGTCAAGAAGTTTCTGGTTCAGTCTCTGAAAAGGGTAGGGATGCAGAAATGTAAAAGAAGTATATATTTATTACTAATCAAAAACTGTATTGTTTGTTTAATTATTTAAATACATTATTACTCCGTAATTGAGAGGACCCATCATTGTGTGTTGTGTGGGTAGGTCGGCCCACTCCTACGGTACAGTGGCTGGTCAACGACGAGGTGCGGCCGTCTGAGGAAGTGCTGGAGCCTGGGGGGGTCATCAAGGTGACGCTGGTCGTACACGAACTCACAAGGAACGACCTACACGCAGTTTTCGAGTGTCGCGCTACGAACTTCAACGACTCCACGCCTATCTCCTCCACCGTCACCCTCGATATGAACTGTGAGTATGTCAGCTACTTCGATTTTCTTATTTTGATATGTGCATTTTCAGAGTGTGACGAGCATGTGAGTGAATATACTCACTGTAAATAATATAGTACTGAGTGCTTACCCTGAGAGCTCTACGAACAATAACAGGAATATATAATTGTTCTGTATTATAAAATCGACTCGGCTAGAAACCTCATAGTTGTAAAATTATTGCGAGTGTTACCACAAATGAAAATTCTCTTAAAGTTTAGAAAATATTGCATTTCTTTTCAGCTGCTTAAGGTTTACAGCAGCGTCTGGAGTGCTATTCTCACACCTGGCCAAGTTCACACTACCGGAATTCTTGATACAGTTCATTTATATCTTCTTATATTTAAAGTTGAAAATACATATGAGTTTTTCATGGTAAGGCTAGATGACTCACATGGGTTTAGGCTCGATCTTTCGTCCGTTGATCGGTAGACAGTCTTGCCAAGAATATTCGGAGAACAGATGCGATTCAAAGAAAAGTATTTGATCTTATCGATTAGCAATCTTATCGTGAATGAAATACTTCTCTCTCTCTCTCTTTCATTCTCTCTCTCTCTCTTTCATTCTTTCTCTCTCTCTTTCATTCTCTCTCTCTCTCTTTCATTCTCTCTCTCTCTTGCTCTCTCTCTCTCTCTCTCTCTCTCTCTCTCTCTCTCTCTCTCTCTCTCTCTCTCTCTCTCTCTCTCTCTCTCTCTCTCTCTCACTTTTTTTTTTTTTTTTTTTTTTTTTTTTTTTTTTACACAGGGTTTGACAAGGTTAAGGATCCCTAGCTTTATTGACAAACTATTTACAGGTTAAGGATTCCTAACTTTATTGGCAAGCTAAGAGCTGTTACCTACATTTAAAAAGCTCATTTGAAAGCATTTTTATTGTTATGAGACATACAAGTAGGGAACAGGATGAAGTTGGAGCCATCTGTGGGCCAGCATTTTCATGTGATCAACTGACTATCTCGTTGACATCATTATGCTGTACGAATGTGTTCCATACTCGAGTCGTCCTGGGTATATATGATCACAGATGGAGTGATGTTCTGGAGAAGGGTACAGCCAGAGTGAAGTTGCTGCTTTCTGCCCGTCTTGTGGCATAACAGCTTGTTTCACGCTGTCCTCGAAGTGGATCCAAGTGTGGTACTTTGACAATATTGGCCTTGTACATAACAGTAAGGTCACCCACATCCCTCCTATGTTGAAGGCTCTGCTGAAATGACAGATCTATCCAGGATGGGTCCAGGCGAGAGATGAGACGTCTTTCTCTGTTCTCTACTCTGTCAAGCAGTCGCAGATGAGAAGGGGGGGGGGGCAGGCAAACCAAGAAAGTGGAACATACTCAAGGTGTGAGCGTACTTGTGCCTCGTACTTGCAACCCCTACTGTCAAGCAGATGCGAGATACGGCGAAGTGCTGTAAGCTTCCTGGCTGCCTTGTTTGTAAGATTTACAACATGGTTCTTCATTGTTAGTTTGGAGTCAAATTTCACCCCAAAGATATCAACTTCTTCTCCAGGTACGAACACCCTCCCATTCATCCTTACTACTGCACCAGCATTACCATCATGGTGCTTAGAGACGATCATCATTTGCGTTTTCTCAGTTGCAAATGTTACTTGCCATCTATTTCCCCAAGCTGATATAGCTCTCAGGTGGTGATTGATGTAGCTTAGAGCAGCTGGCATTTCTTCTCATGGATAAGTGAATGTCAGTGTACAGTCGTCTGCATATGCATTTGATTCTGGGATCAGATGAAGAAGGTCGTTGAACTAGACATTCCAGAGGGTCGGGCAAAGACATGAAGGCTGGCAGCAGCTGCAGCAGCAGCAGCAGCAGCAGAACGGCTGGATCCGTTTGTTGTTGCTGCTCTCCGCAGCTGCAGATGAAGAAGAAGAAGCATTCGGCGAAAGGCATAGAAATGATTATTAAATGCCTCCTCGCTACAGGCTTGACAAGGGACTAGCTCCCTTAAGGTTTACTATACTAATAGCAGGAGTGTTAGAAATAAGATAGATGAGCTAAGATTAATTGCAAGTGCAGGAAACATAGATATTATTGCTATAACAGAGACCTGGCTCAATCTGAAAGATAGAGAGATGCCATCTGAATGTCACATACAAGGCTATAAATTATTCCACACTGACAGGGTCAACAGGAAAGGTGGTGGAGTAGCGATGTATGTCAGAGACAATTTAAATTGTTGTGTTAGACAAGATATTAAATTAGAAGCGTCAGCCACTGAATCTGTTTGGTTACAGCTTCTCGAGGGCCGAGAAAAACTAATTTTGGGTGTGATTTACAGGGCCCCAAATCTTGATAGGGAGTGCAGTAAACTTCTATGGGACGAAATTCGTAAGGCATCTACATACGAAAATGTTGTGCTAATGGGAGATTTCAACTATAGACAGATTGACTGGAGCAATTTGACAGGAAATTTAGAGTCGGGTGACTTTCTTGATACGATCCAGGATTGTTTTTTTAAAACAGTTTGTGACAGAGCCAACTAGGGGAAATAACCTCCTTGACTTGGTTCTTGCCAGTAGGGAAACACTAATTAATAATCTTGAGGTTAATGATGAGCTTGGGGAGAGTGATCACAAATCACTCAGTTTTAACATATCATGGAATTCCCCTAATAATGGCAATCAAGTCTCCGTCCCTGACTTTCGCTTGGCTGATTTCATAGGACTGAAAAATTACTTAGGTGGGCTGAACTGGAATGACCTGACTAGGGGTCAGGTAGGTGGTGATGGTTGCCGATATGATGCTTTCCAGGGCATAGTTCTAGCTGCTCAGTCAAATTATGTTCCAAATAGGGAAATCAGATCAAACAAAAATGATCCTAAATGGATGAACAATAGATTAAAATATCTGATTGGTCAAAAGAGAGGCATATATAGGCAAATCAAAAGAGGAGAGGGGCAATTAAGAAATCGATATATTCAGTTAAAGAGAGAAATAAAAAAGGGAATTAGAAAAGCAAAAAGAGATTATGAGGTTAAAGTTGCAAGAGAATCGAAGACTAACCCAAAAGGATTCTTTCAGGTATACAGAAGTAAGATCAGGGACAAGATAGGCCCACTCAAAAGTTCCTCGGGTCAGCTCACTGACAGTGATAAGGAAATGTGTAGAATTTTTAACACATACTTCCTCTCAGTTTTTACACAGGAGGATACCAGTGATATTCCAGTAATGATAAATTATGTAGAACAGGACGATAATAAACTGTGCACTATTAGGGTCACAAGTGACATGGTCCTTAGGCAAATAGATAAATTAAAACCTAACAAATCCCCAGGCCCTGATGAACTGTATGCAAGGGTTCTAAAGGAATGTAAAGAGGAGCTTAGCACACCTTTGGCTAATCTTTTCAACATATCACTACAAACTGGCATGGTGCCAGATAAGTGGAAAATGGCAAATGTGATACCTATTTTCAAAACAGGTGACAGGTCCTTAGCTTCGAACTATAGACCAATAAGCCTAACCTCCATAGTGGGAAAATTTATGGAATCAATAATTGCCGAGGCAGTTCGTAGCCACCTTGAAAAGCATAAATTAATCAACGAATCTCAGCATGGTTTTACAAAGGGACGTTCCTGCCTTACGAATTTATTAACTTTTTTCACTAAGGTATTTGAGGAGGTAGATCATGGTAACGAATATGATATTGTGTATATGGACTTCAGTAAGGCTTTTGACAGGGTCCCACATCAGAGACTATTGAGGAAAATTAAAGCACATGGAATAGGAGGAGAAATTTTTTTCCTGGATAGAGGCATGGTTGACAAATAGGCAGCAGAGAGTTTGCATAAATGGGGAGAAATCAGAGTGGGGGAAGCGTCACGAGCGGTGTTCCACAGGGGTCAGTGTTGGGCCCCCTGCTGTTCACAATCTACATAAACGACATAGATGAGGGCATAAAGAGCGACATCGGCAAGTTTGCCGATGACACCAAAATAGGCCGTCGAATTCATTCTGACGAGGACATTCGAGCACTCCAGGAAGATTTGAATAGACTGATGCAGTGGTCGGAGAAGTGGCAGATGCAGTTTAATATAGACAAATGCAAAGTTCTAAATGTTGGACAGGACAATAACCATGCCACATATAAACTAAATAATGTAGATCTTAATATTACGGATTGCGAAAAAGATTTAGGAGTTCTGGTTAGCAGTAATCTGAAACCAAGACAACAGTGCATAAGTGTTCGCAATAAAGCTAATAGAATCCTTGGCTTCATATCAAGAAGCATAAATAATAGGAGTCCTCAGGTTGTTCTTCAACTCTATACATCCTTGGTTAGGCCTCATTTAGATTATGCTGCACAGTTTTGGTCACCGTATTACAGAATGGATATAAATTCTCTGGAAAATGTACAAAGGAGGATGACAAAGATGATCCCATGTATCAGAAACCTTCCCTATGAGGATAGACTAAGGGCCCTGAAACTGCACTCTCTAGAAAGACGTAGAATTAGGGGGGATATGATTGAGGTTTATAAGTGGAAGACAGGAATAAATAAAGGGGATGTAAATAGTGTGCTGATAATATCTAGCCTAGACAGGACTCGCAGCAATGGTTTTAAGTTGGAAAAATTCAGATTCAGGAGGGATATAGGAAAGTACTGGTTTGGTAATAGAGTTGTGGATGAGTGGAACAAACTCCCAAGTACCGTTATAGAGGCCAGAACGTTGTGTAGCTTTAAAAATAGGTTGGATAAATACATGAGTAGATGTGGGTGGGTGTGAGTTAGACCTGATAGCTTGTGCTAACGGGTCGGTTGCCGTGTTCCTCCCTTGAGTCAATGTGACCTGACCTGACTAGGTTGGGTGCATTGGCTTAAGCCGGTAGGGACTTGGACCTGCCTCGCATGGGCCAGTAGGCCTTCTGCAGTGTTCCTTCGTTCTTATGTTCTTATGTTCTTATAACAATGGTCCCAGTACGCTTCCTTGTGGAACACTTGCCCCAATAGGATGTCTTGCTGATTCCGTTCCAATGAGAACTACACTTAGAGATCTACCATGAAGGTAATCACTGAGGAGACATAACGTAGAGCCTGCAATTCCCAGTGCTTAAAGTTTTGCTAAGAGGACCTGGTGTCGCACCCGGTCAAAAGCGCCAGCAATGTCCAGTGCTACCACACAACTGACTTTTGATTCATCCAGTGACTGGTGCCACTTAGTGGAGAGGTTTAACAACAGATCAGTAGCAGAGTAACCTTTCCTGAAGCCATATTGACGATCACAAAGTAGTGAGTGGCAGTCAAAAAACTCTGTCATTTGTCTTGAGATTATTGTCTCAAGGATCTTACCAGTGATTGACAGGAGTGACACTGGTCTGTAGTTGCTGATTTCTGCTCTGCTCTTCCTTTTGTGAAGAGGGACTACATTTGCCT
Source organism: Cherax quadricarinatus (assembly GCF_038502225.1). Taxonomy (NCBI): domain Eukaryota; kingdom Metazoa; phylum Arthropoda; class Malacostraca; order Decapoda; family Parastacidae; genus Cherax; species Cherax quadricarinatus. The sequence goes on from NC_091303.1 coordinate 1,888,639, forward strand.
CTTTCCATAGAGAGGGCCATTTACACTGTACTAGGCAGTGCTGAAAGATGCGAGTTAGAGGTGCTGCTAGCTGGTCTGCACATCTTCTCAGCAATCATGGGCTCAACTTGTCTGGGCCCACAGCCTTTTCTTGGTCAAGCGATTTAAGAAGGAAATGCACCTCCTCCTGCCTTATTGTCACCACTGACAGTTTTGACACAGTTCTTGCAGCTAGCCAAGGAGGGTCCCTTGCTGGATCAGGAACTTGCATTTTGGTAGCAAAGTGTTCAGCAAAGAGGTCCGCCTTCTCTTGACTACTAGTAGAGGTGGTCCCATCCTGTCGATTTAGAGGTGGAATGAGTTCATCAGGCAGATAACCTTGTCTGTCCTTGACCAGGGACCACCAGGTTTTGGAGCCTACCCTACCTGATGCTAGCTTTCTTTTAGTGTCCACCTCCCATTTAGCAGTGGCCCACTTTTGAACGTCACCCATATGCCTACAGGCTTGCCTGTGCAAGTTCCTGTTATAGGTGGTAGGATGTCTCTTATACATTCGCCATGCTTTGTACTTAGCAGTAGCAGCCTCTCTATAACGAAAGCCAAACCAAGGCTGATCTGTAGGCTTTGTCACATTGCCTGTGAGGAATGTGTTCTTGTTGTAGATTAAGAATGTGTCCAGTGAAGGTTGTCAACATCCCCTTGGAGAAGAGCATTCCAATCTGTGGTGGCGAGCTCAGAGAAAGGGCTGGCCAATTACCTCTTTCACATAACCAGGTTGTGCGTGTGGACTCCTCACCTCGTTCTGTTGGGATCTTAAGTGTCGTGAAAACAGCCTTGTGGTCAGACGATCCAACGTAGCCGAGGGGTTGACAAGTGACTATGCCTTCTGCCAGATCACTCACTACTGGGTCAAGGGAGGAGCCAGAGATGTGAGTAGGGAAATCAACAAAGTTTCTCATGTCAAATACTGCAAGAAGGTCATCAAAGTCCCTCTGTATAAGGTGTTGGTTGAGGTCACCAACAATTATGATATGTTGACAGTTGTGTTGTAGCAGGAGTCAATATTTTCCATTAGGAAGTTGATGGGGTCTGCATGTTGCCACTGAGGTCTGTACATTGCACATGCTAGTACAGAGGTACTAGTGTTTATGCAGAGCTTGAAGAACATCATTTCAAGATGTGTAGGGGTGGCAACATCAGTGTGCTGGGCATGAACACTTTTAGAGAAGCACACAGCAACACCTCCTCCTTTCCCTTGCCTGTCTCTTCTCATCCATGAGGTGTAGCCAGCAATTCTTGCAAAATTTTCTGGAGTCCTGTGATCTCTCTCTCTCTTTCTCTCTCTCTCTCTCCTTCAGCTTCATAAAAGCACAATCACAAATT
>NC_091303.1:1895000-1962500 GCF_038502225.1 Cherax quadricarinatus
GTGAAGCGAGAGCGTTAACCACCAGGCCACCAGAGCCCTTCTAACAAAGTAAAATCTATGAAACGATTAAGAAAATTGAAATTTAGAAGTGTGGTTCGGGGTCGTTGGATGTTAATGTCACTGCCCCTCACTACCTCACCGAGGTTACATGATTATCATGTTTGACTGTCAAGTCTGACTCGGCCGGATATGGAGATTCTTTCAACCTCATGTGTTATTTTCCGTTTTTGCCAGATTTACCAATTCATATAGCATAACAAATCGTAATATAAATAAGCAGAACAATGGTAAGGAACTCCGTGGTCGTCCTTCGATTCTTCACTAATATATTACATATTCTATTAATTATTTCACCAAATCTTAGACAACTACCAATTAAGCTTTTATAAATTACTTGTTTTACTAATTAAGTTATAGATTCCTAAGTATAGTTGAGGATTTCAAAGGAAAAGAGGACCATGGTTTAAATTATCAGATTTGTCAGTGTCAAAAGACAAAACAAATGTCGCTCAAGCGACATTTAAAAGTTTTGTCTTTGTTGGCAACTCTAGTTTGTGTTGTAGCTCCTGAGTACAAATAGATACGAATGTTTTATTGTATGTGATTCGTCATCGGAGGCAAATACTGAGTTTTCTTATAACACTATGAGAAACAATACTTGTTGCAGTGAAGAATACAACACTTATTTTATTTAAGAATTTAATATGTTATAGCAAATATATCACAAAGTCAGCTGGCCAGTGGTCGACACACTAGCCAGTGGGTGAAGGTGAGTGTCCAGTGAGTGGGAAGATGGCTTTCCAGTTTGTGTGAAGGTGAGCGACCAGTGTGTGTGTGTGAAAACCAGTGTGTGTGCGAAAGTGAATGGCCAGTCATAGTTATAACAGTCCTCTCCCAGTGTGTACTTCCGATTATAAAGAGCCATGGTAAACGGATTTCTGACTCCAGTTTACTCCTCTAAATTGAAACGTGACCAGATCTCTGTGGCCAGGTTCTGACTTTCTTCCCTCCCTGACCGTGTAACCTATTATTTTTCTTCTCAACTTACTAATAAGGCACTTGACAAAATCGCCTAGCTACTAATTGCATAGTCACTAAAAAACTGAAAATTTATATTTTCCAGCATATATTACACGAACAAGTTTCCTTGCTGTCTTAAGGTCCATTTATCAGCCCTAAGCCTACACATCCTTGATAGACGTAGAATGACTTAAGATACGACTGAATTATACAGCATTCAATAAATACAGAATATTTGCACCAGTTCTTCCTAAAATTCTCTTTAGTTTACTGTCCTTATGCAGTAGGACAAGTTGTCTGCATTGTTTGGGTGACAACAGGTGTAGTCAAGTAGGTAAAGAGATGCAATATGCGGGGAAAATCATTTATTCTAATGATGCTTCTCTCAGTGTTGAGCTTCCGAAGACTTGATAAATTTCAACAATGAGCGAAAGGTCGGTAATATGGAAACCTTCTCAGCGTAGTGTGAGGCTTCCTACTAGTAGAAGGCTTCTAGTTATCGTTTATTACAGAAATAATATACAAACAAGATGGTTGCAGCTAAGGGAATGCCAACTCGGGGCCTCCTACGAGTGAAACACCCTCTACATATAATGTCTGAGTGCAGGAGTGAGTGAGAGGTCGTGGGTGATTAGATAAGAAAATTTATTACTCATCTTTAAATACACATTAACCTATTCCAAAATTCATTAAATTTCGTTCCCATTCCTCATTTCGTTCGTTTCATTTAACTTCTCTAATTTTCACTCTCTCATCGCCACACTTTTCTAATTTCGCCTGAAACTTTTTCCATACACTCCTGCACGCACACACACACACGCACACACACACACACACACACACACACACACACACACACACACACACACACACACACACACACACACACACACACACACACACACACACACACATTCTCTCTCCCTCACACACTACCTTACATCCTCTCTCCTTCACACTCTTTCTCCCTCACGCACTATCTTACACGCACACTCTCTCGCACACACTCCCTCACGCACATACACGCACGCCCTTACACACACTCCCTCACAGACACACATACACTTTCCCACTTTCTTTTCCTTATACACTTTACCTTCCAAATTCTCCCTCACATTTTCTCTTATGCATTCTCTCACAGTCTTCGTCCAGAACACAGGACGAAACGAAGACAATGAAAGAGAGAGTTCAAAAACGAAAGGAGATTTGGGAGGAAATGAAAAAGGAGAGCAGAATAACCCAGGATCAAATGGAAGGACAAGCGCACCCCCCAGAAACACCTGCAGAAGGACTCCAGCCACGACACCCCCAAGGCAACTGAACAATCCAAACCAACCATCACACACCGATCCCTCTGTTTGGTTTGGTACACAAATGCAGATAGATTAACGAATAAACATGAGGAATGGCAAGAAAGAATCGATGAGAAGTCCCCAGACATCACAGCAGTTACAGAAACAAAACTCACGGAGACAATAACAGATGCAATCTTCCCACCAGGATACCAGATCATGAGGAAAGATAGAAGGGGCAGGGGGGGAGGTGGGGTTGCTCTGCTCGTAAAAAACAGATGGAAATTCGAGATAATGGAAGGCATAGATGAGACGGGAGAAGGAGACTACATAGCAAGTACACTTCAGTCTGGGGAACACAAAGTGGTCATTGCAGTGATGTATAATCCACCACAGAACTGCAGGAGGCCAAGAGAGGAATGTGAAGAGAGCAACAGAGCAATGGTGGACACACTTGCTGAGGTGGCAAGAAGAGCTCACTCCAGCAGAGCAAAGTTGGTGGTTATGGGGGATTTCAACCACAGGGAGATTGACTGGGAAAACCTGGAGCCACATGGGGGTCCCGAAACATGGAGAGCCAGGATGTTGGACGTGGTGCTGGAAAACCTCATGCACCAACATGTTAAGGACACTACCAGAGTGAGAGGGGAGGATGAACCAGCAAGATTGGACCTTGTGTTCACCCTGGGCAGCTCAGACATTGAGGACATCAAGTATGATAGTCCCCTAGGAGCTAGCAACCACGTGGTTCTGTGCTTTGAATACATAGAGCTGCAAGTGGAGAGAATGACAGGAGTTGAATGGTAAAAGTCTGACTATAAAAGAGGGGACTACATAGGGTTGAAGAACTTCCTGCGAGAGGTTCCGTGGGACAGAGAACTGGCAGGAAAGCCAGTAAATGAAATGATGGAATATGAAACAAAAAATGCAAGGAGGCAGTGGAAAGGTTTATTCCCAAGGGCAACAGTAACAACGGGAAGACGAGAACGAGCCCCTGGTTTTCCCGACGGTGTAAGGAGGCAAAAACAAAGTGCAATAGAGAATGGAAAAAGTACAGAAGGCAGAGAACACACGAAAATAGGGAGATCAGTCGCAGAGCCAGGAATGAGTACGCACAGGTAAGGAGGGAGGCCCAGCGACAGTATGAAAATGACGTAGCATCGAGAATCAAGACTGACCCGAAACTGTTGTATAGCCACATCAGGAGGAAGACAACAGTCAAAGTCGAGGCGATCAGATTAAGGACAGAAGGTGAAGAACTCACAAGAAATGATCAGGAGGTATGTGAGGAGCTGAAGAGGAGATTTAAGGAAGTTTTTACAGTAGAAACAGGAAGGGCTGTGGGAAGACAGCACAGAAGGGAACATCAAGAGGGAATATACCAACAAGTGTTGGATGACATACGAACAACTGAGGAGGAGGTGAAGAAGCTCTTAAGTGACCTTGACACCTCAAAGGCGATGGGACCGGACAACATCTCCCCATGGGTCCTTAGAGAAGGAGCAGAGATGCTGTGCGTGCCTCTAACCACAATCTTCAACACATCCCTTGAAACTGGGCAACTACCTGAGAAATGGAAGACAGCTAATGTAGTCCCCATATTTAAGAAAGGGAACAGAAACGAGGCACTAAACTACAGACCTGTGTCTCTGACATGTATTGTGTGCAAAGTCATGGAGAAGATTATCATGAGGACAGTGGTCGAACACCTGGAAAGGAACAAGATTATAAATGAAAACCAGCATGGGTTCATTGAAGGCAAATCTTGTATCACAAACCTCCTGGAGTTTTATGACAAGGTAACAGAAGTAAGACACGAGAGAGAGGGGTGGGTAGATTGCGTTTTCCTTGACTGCAGGAAGGCCTTTGACACAGTTCCCCACAAGAGATTAGTGCAGAAGCTGGAGGATCAGGCGCATGTAAAAGGGAGGGCACTGCAATGGATAATGGAATGCCTGACAGGGAGGCAGCAACGAGTCATGGTACGTGAAGAGGTATCACAGTGGGCGCCTGTTACGAGCGGGGTCCCACAGGGGTCAGTTCTAGGACTATTGCTATTTTTGATATATGTGAACGACATGATGGAAGGAATAGACTCCGAAGTGTCCCTGTTTGCAGATGACGTGAAGTTGATGAGAAGAATTAAATCGGACGAGGATGAGGCAGGACTGCAAAGAGACCAGGACAGGCTGGACATGTGGTCCAGTAACTGGCTTCTCGAATTCAATCCAGCCAAATGCAAAGTCATGAAGACTGGGGAGGGGCAAAGAAGACCGCAGACAGAGTATAGGCTAGGTGGACAAAGACTACAGACCTCACTCAGGGAGAAAGACCTTGGGGTGACCATAACACCGAGCACATCACCGGAGGCACACATAAACCAAATAACCGCTGCAGCATACGGGCGCCTAGCAAACCTGAGAATAGCGTTCCGATACCTTAATAAGGAATCGTTCAAGACACTGTACACTGTGTATGTTAGGCCTGTACTGGAGTATGCAGCACCAGTCTGGAACCCACACCTGGTCAAGCACGTCAAGAAGTTAGAGAAAGTACAAAGGTTTGCAACAAGGCTAGTCCCAGAGCTCAAGGGAATGTCGTACGAGGAAAGGTTAAGGGAAATCGGACTGACGACACTGGAGGACAGAAGGGTCAGGGGAGACATTATAGCGACATACAAGATACTTCGGGGAATAGACAAGGTGGACAGAGATAGGATGTTCCAGAGAGGGGACACAGGGACAAGGGGTCACAACTGGAAGCTGAAGACTCAAACGAGTCACAGGGACGTTAGGAAGTATTTCTTCAGTCATAGAGTTGTCAGCAAGTGGAATAGCCTAGCAAGTGAAGTAGTGGAGGCAGGAACCATACGTAGTTTTAAGAAGAGGTATGACAAAGCTCAGGAAGCAGAGAGAGAGAGGACCCAGTAGTGATCAGTGAAGAGGCGGGGCCAGGAGCTGAGTCTCTCCCCTGGAAACCAGTAGGACTCCAGGAAATCAGAACAGGGGGGTACACCAGCAAGTGCTGGATGAGGTACATATAACCAAGGAGGAGGGGAAGAAGCTGCTATGCGAACTTGACACCTCAAAGGCGGTGGGAGCAGACAACATCTCTCCGTGGGTCCTTAAAGTGGGAGCAGAGATATTGTGTGTGCCATTAACAAAGATCTCCAACACATTATTTGAAACTGGGCAACTCCCTGAGGTATGGAAGATGGCAAATGGAAGATGGCAAATGTAGTCCCAATTTTTAAAAAGGGAGACAGACATGAAGCACTAAACTACAGACCTGTATCACTAACGTGTATAGTATGCAAGGTCATGGAGAAGATCGTCAGGAGGAGAGTGGTGAAGCACCTGGAAAGAAACAAGTGTATAATTGGCAACCAGCACGGTTTCAGGGAAGGAAAATCCTGTGTCACAAACCTACTAGAGTTTTATGACAAGGTGACAGAAGTAAGACAAGGGAGAGAGGGGTGGATCGACTGCATTTTTTGGACTGCAAGAAGGCCTTCGACACAGTTCCTTATAAGAGGTTACTGCAAAAGCTGGAGGATCAGGCACACATAACAGGAAAGGCACTGCAATGGATCAGAGAATACCTGACAGGAAGGCAACAACTAGTCATGGTACGTGACGAGGTGTCAGAGTGGGCGCCTGTGACAAGCGGGGTTCCGCAGGGGTCAGTCCTAGGACCTGTGCTGTTCTTGGTATATGTGAACGACATAACGGAAGGGATAGACTCAGAAGTGTCCTTGTTTGCAGAAGATGTGAAGTTAATGAGAAGAATCAAATCGGATGAGGATCAGGCAGGACTACAAAGAGGCCTGGACAGGCTACAAGCCTGGTCCAGCAACTGGCTCCTTGAGTTTAACCCTGCCAAATGCAAAGTCATGAAGATTGGGGAAGGGCAAAGAAGACCGCAGACATAATATAGTTTAGATGGCCAAAGACTGCAAACCTCACTCAAGGAAAAAGATCTGGGGGTGAGTATAACTCCGAGCATATCTCCTGAGGCGCACATCAATCAGATAACTCCTGCAGCATACGGGCGCCTGGCAAACCTACGGATATCGTTCCGATACCTCAGTAAGGATTCGTTCAAGACTCTGTATACCATTTACGTCAGGCCCATACTGGAGTATGCAGCACCAGTTTGGAATCCACACCTAGTCATGCACGTCAAGAAATTAGAGAAAGTGCAAAGGTTTGCAACAAGACTAGTCCCAGAGCTTCGGGGATTGTCCTACGAAGAAAGGTTGAGGGAAATCGGCCTGACGACACTGGAGGACAGGAGGGTCAGGGGAGACATGATAACGACATATAAAATACTGCGCGGAATAGACAAGGTGGACAAAGACGGGATGTTCCAGAGAAGGGACACAGACACAAGAGGTCACAATTGGAAGTTGAAAACTCAGATGAATCAAAGGGATGTTAGGAAGTATTTCTTCAGTCATAGAGTACTCAGGCCGTGGAATAGCCTAGAAAGTGACGTAGTGGAGGCGGGAACCATACATAGTTTTAAGGCGAGGTATGATAAAGCTCATGGGGCAGGGAGAGAGAGGACCTAGTAGCAATCAGCGAAGAGGCGGGGCCAGGAGCTATGACTCGACCCCTGCAACCACAAATAGGTGACTACAAATAGGTGAGTACTGTGCGTCCCTTGCATGGGAAGCATGTATTTGCTATTATATATATATATTTTTATTTTCATTTAATATTATATTGTCTATATCCTCATTAATAGCTAAAATGAAAATGTCTTACTTTATAATATCTGATCTTATATTATTTAGCAATGTATATAGGTAGCATGTGTTTTATTGAATTAAGTCGGGAACTGTTGTAGTAACTACCGTAAAATAGTTAGTCAATCGGTCTCTCAGGTAGGTGTCCCATGAACCGAGTTGACGTCTGGCTTAGAGGTGTTGCCTGGGTGAGTACCAGCCTTCCTCTAGCCTTGGAAACATCTCCTTCTCCCGAAGATTGATTAGACTTAAGTTTTAGGTAATAGAGGGTTCCGTTGGTGACACACATCATCTTTCTCGCTTCACTGAGTATCAGTGAAGGACAAAGTTAGTTCTGGACTTAGAGTTTTTGATATTTACTAAGGTTGCGAATTTATCTGACGTTATAAAGTCAGTTAGTGGATTTAACTGTGACCTCTACGTATTACCGTAGTCTTGATTTGAATTAAGCAAAACTTACATTCGGTAAGAAGGGAGTACTAGGACTCCTATGGAGGACTCCTATAGAGATTCTATTGAAGATCTCAGCTGTATGTTTTGTTCCTACTTCGTTAAGAACGCTTGTTATGTTTTGATAAATGTCTCTATCTCTAGGTTAGCTTCTTGGTGGGTTATCGTTCTCGAAGCCAGTGATTATTCGAGGACGGATGTACAATTTATCCTTGTACGTATATAGAGTCGACCTATATTGAGACATTTCCGTCAATGATTGAAACCCCCGGGTATATGTGTATATATGGTTAATTACGACTCGTGACAATGGAAATGTTACTTTAAGTAAATGTTCATAAATTGTATTATAAACTTATGGAGTTTAGCATTATTGTACTCTAAAGTACCATTCTGTATTTTTCAACGAGAATTTTGTTACCTCCTTTAAGACACGTTAATATTAATGATATTAAATTATTTTGTCGGATTATTGTCTCCTGGACATAATTTACGAAAATCCTATTAAGATGGTCTTTTATACTAAAGATAGCCAGTCGTGACCGTGATACACCTTATTACGGAAGAGAAGACTTTCAAAGGCTACATTCGTAAGATTTATCCCAGACTCCCCGGAGTTCTCCACTCGCTTTTGTTGTGTAACCCAGCAAGATACATAACTTCTCTTTTTATAACACACACACACACACACACACACACACACACACACACACACACACACACACACATTAGCTAACAGAACTAACTAATTTCTTAGAAAGTACTTTCAAGAACCTGAGCAAAAATTTATTTTAGACATATACACTAAGTCCATCTTTGGGTATGCGGTGCCAGCATGGCAACCTCACCTATTCATGTATCTAAATAAATTAGAGAACATCCAAAGGCTCACAACTAAATTAATTCCGGAACAGATGGGACTGGACTACCAGGAAATATTTAAGAAAATTAACCTAACAAGCTTTCAAGGGTCAGACCTGATTACCTGTAATCCCCAGCACTGTTTGACCTCTGTAAGTCTAGTATATCACGATGGAAACTAAAAATCCGATGAGCCATAGGTAAGTTAAGAAGTACGTACTTCTTTTTTATTCTCACAGCGTACATTAGTGAAATACTCTCGTTGAACAAGTGGAAGAGGCAAACATTATACACAGCTTCACAGGTAGATATGATCCGTCCTAACAGGCGGGGAATCTGTAAAACAGGTGGATAAGAGTTATGAAGGACCATAATTTTAGATGAGACTCTTGGGTCATAGTTGGTGCCGTTGATAAATTCAAGTCACGGTTGTGCTGTATGTAAAAATCATCCTATTGTAAGCTCAGTGGTTGAGTTGTTACTGCATTGGATCCCTTATGTACGAAGACCACGGTTCGAAATAAAAGATTAAATAAAGTAAATACTTTCTCAGTAAAAGTAGGCCTTAGACACGAATGCGTGATGTCACCATGGATATCAGATTGGAAGGAGAGTATGGGGGAGGTGAATGTATTCAAATATTTAGGAGTGGACGTGAGATGTGACGATAGTGGACGAGTGGATGTGAATCATAGTTGACGAGGGGAAAAAGGTGAGTGGTGCACTGAGGAGTCTGTGGAGACAAAGAACTTTGTCCATGGAAGCAAAGAGGGGAATGTATGAGAGTATAGTTATACCAATGCTCTCATATGAGTGCGACGTATGGGTGGTGAATGTTGCAACAAGGAGAAGGCTGGAGGCTGTGGAGATGTCGTGTCTGAGGACAATGTGTGGTGTGAATATAATGCAGAGAATTCGTAGTTTGGAAATTAGGAGGTGTGGGATTACCAAAACTATTATTCAGAGGGCTGAGGAGGGGTTGTTGTGGTGGTTCGGACATGTAGAGAGAATGGAACAAAATAGAATGACCTCGAGAGTATTAATGTATAAGTGGAGGGAAGGCGGGGTAGAGGTCGGCCTAGAGAAGGTTGGAGAGAGGGGATAAAGGTGGTTTTGTGTGCGAGGGGCCTGGACTTCCAGGAAGCATGCGTGAGCGTGTTAGATGTGAACGAATGTAGACAAATGGTTTATAGGACTTCACGTGCTGTTGGAGTGTGAGCAAGGTAATATTTATGAAGGGATTCAGGAAAACCGGCAGACCGGACTTGAATCCTGGAGATGGGAAGTAGTGTCTGCACTCCGAAGGAGGGGTGTTAATGTAGTAGTTTTATAACTGTAGTGTCAGCTCACCCCTGGCAAGACAGTAATGGAGTGAATGATGGTGAAAGTTTTTCTTTTTCGGGCCACCCTGCCTTGGTGGGAAACGGCTGTGTTAATAAAAAAAACGCAATCACATTTTCCTTCACACTTTCTCCCTGAAACACTACCACGCATGCTCTCTTTCTATCACACTCATTCACATACTTTTCCTCACCCTCCTTCACTCACACTCACTCTTCCCATCACGCACTCGCTGTCACATTTTCCCTTCCTGCTCTCCACACTGATGCTTTCTGTCTAGGAAATATTTCAAAGCGCCTGTCAAGTGTAGAAATATTTTATTCTAATTTACCACTAAACAACTTTTTACAGACCTATCTTCTCTAACACCATCCTCTCTCATCCCAACTTTCCTACCTCCTCACTTCATCCTAACTTTTCACCCTACTCATCGCCACTGATATTCCCTGATTTCCCTGGCACTGACTTGCTCCCTTCAGCAGCCACCTTAAAACCCGGACTCTCATTTCGACCTGGCTGATGAACCTGGAATGAGACCTGAGGTAATGAACCCACTGATCTTCTCCCGGGTGTGGGTCATCACCTGGTGATGAACCCATCCATCTCCTCCCAAGTGTGGGTCATCACCAGGTGATGAACCCATCCATCTCCTCCCGGGTGTGGGTCATCACCAGGTGATGAACCCACCCAGCTCCTCCCTGGTGTGGGTCATCACCAGGCGATAAACCCATCTAGCTCCTCTCGGGTGTGGGTCATCACCAGGTGATGAACCCAGGGAGTTCCTCGCGGATATGAGTCACCACAGGTGATGAACTCGCCCAGTCCCTCGCGGGTGTGGAACATCCAATAACTCTCGTCCGGGACTGCAAAAGCAAACGTTGACATGGTCTCGCTGCTTTGTGTTGTAAAGCTGCAGTTCTCCCTCGAATCTAGGAGAATAAGAGAGGTGTTTGTCGAGGCAAAATACTGAGTTCAGTATAACTAATGCTGTATTAGTTAGTTCTATCCTTTAGGGCGTTCTAAACTAAAATATACCAAAACTCGTGGCAGGAAGGAGCTAGCTCAAGAAATTGATAAACGACATGGTTAAGTTCCTCTGAAGCACAATGATGTTAGTCTGAAGGCCCTTGGCTTGTACTGACGATTAACGTGCACTTGTGTCCGGTTTGAAGGCTTTTGTAAATTTTATATCCAATACGGATGCGCCAAGAAAGAAGAGATTCATGAAAAAAGTAACAGAAATAAAAGACGAAGAAGAGGTGATCTAAAATGAAAACCAGAGGGAGAAGGGCGAAGGTGAAAACAATGAACGACAATAAAATACTTAGGCCTGGCTAGGGGCGATGCGTTTGAAGCTGGAGTGGCAAACAGCGTGACTTATCACCTAAATCCTCAACAGGTTTTCGTCAGAGAGCATAGCGTGTGGTCCTCACCTGCACTTCTCTGTCCCCACCCATCTCTTACTCGCACTCCTCCTTTCGATCACTTTTCCCTTCCTCTTTCCTCCAACCCTCCTCCTTCTTCGTCCCTCTGTTCGTTTCTCCTCCTGTATCCTCTTTTTCCCTTCTGTTCCAGCTTTCCCTCTCTTTCGCGTCCTCTCCCTCCTCATGGATTCTGCATCGTAATGTGTAAAGCAGGAGAGAGAGAGAGAGAACGTGGCAGGGGAGTGTCGACGTCGAGGTGTTATCACGAGAAGAAAATATACGTGAGCCGAGAGATGGTGTTGGTGGTGGCAGGGTGTGTAAAGGAGGAAAGAACGAAGACAGGTGGTGGCTGTATGTGAACGAAGTAGAACGAAGATAGGTGGTGGCTGTGTGTATGTGAACGAAGTAGAACGAAGACAGGTGGTGACTGTGTGTATGTGAACGAAGTAGAACGAAGACAGGTGGTGTTGGCGGCTGTGTATGCGAACGATGTAGAACGAAGACAGGTGGTGTTGGCGGCTGTGTATGTGAACGATGTAGAACGAAGACAGGTGGTGTTGGCGGCTGTGTATGCGAACGATGTAGAACGAAGACAGGTGGTGTTGGCGGCTGTGTATGTGAACGATGTAGAACGAAGACAGGTGGTGTTGGCGGCTGTGTATGTGAACGATGTAGAACGAAGACAGGTGGTGTTGGCGGCTGTGTATGTGAACGATGTAGAACGAAGACAGGTGGTGGCTGTGTGCATGTGAACGATGTAGAACGAAGACAGGTGGTGACTGTGTGTATGTGAACGAAGTAGAACGAAGACAGGTGGTGGCTGTGTATGTGAACGAAGTAGAACGAAGACAGGTGGTGGCTGTGTATGTGAACGATGTAGAACGAAGACAGGTGGTGACTGTCTGTATGAAAGGAAGAACGAAAACAGGAAGTGATTGAGTGATTGTGAAGGGAAGAAAGAAGACAGGTAATGGCTGTGTGTTTGTGAAGGAAGACAGGCGGTGATTGTATTTGACTGTAAATCACGGTCTAATCAATAATCCGTGACGAAACACTCTGAATCACTGAGATGCAACACAGGTACTCAAGACCGTATTGGCGGCTCAGTTATGGTCCTTAATACCCTATAAAAGAAAATAACGATAAAGACCCTGACTACAAACGAAAGAAGAAGGAGGCCAGAAAGAACCCAGGTGGATGCGGATGTGGTGCAGGATAATGGGAAAATAAAGATGTAAGAAAGCATACTTAGACTGGAAGACTGATGGAAGGAATCTGTAAAATAATGCAGTAAGACGGAATAGTGGGAGGGATGAAGATGGAAGGTTGACGACAGGATACGGATTTTGATCAATATTGAAAAACACTGAATAAAGGATCAGGTACGGGGAATAAGAGATATTTTCCAAAAGCATGATGATGGAATGTGACATAAAGCTCGAAGGAAAAGAAAGGAAAAGCTGATGAATGTTAATAACAAAGATATATTTGTCAACATGTAGAGAATGTCGAGAAAAACAACTAATAGCAATGAACACAGGAGAAAGTTGAATGTAGTTGTTTGGCAACTGTTGATATATTTATGTATGCATATATAACACCCCTCTGAAGGAGGGGTGTTAATGTTGCAGTTTGAAAACTGTAGTGTAAAGCACCCTTCTGGCAAGACAGTGATGGAGTGAATGATGGTGAAAGTTTTTCTTTTTCGGGCCAACCTGCCTTGGTGGGAGTCGGCCAGTGTGATAATAAAAAAAAATAAAATGTATATATATAGATATATATATATATATATATATATATATATATATATATATATATATATATATATATATATATATATATATATATATATATATATATATATATATATTAGAGAGAGAGAGAGAGAGAGAGAGAGCGCTGACCTTTCCCTTCTAGTCTCTCAGCATCGCCAGCTAAAGGGAAGTGACTTCTGCATCTTAGCTTCCCCAGTCTCTGAGGAGGTCAAACTGCTCGACAACCTATATTAAATTAACATTCTCTCTCTCTCTCTCTCTCTAATATATATATATATATATATATATATATATATATATATATATATATATATATATATATATATATATATATATATTATACATATATAGTAGGTTGGTAGACAGCAACCACCCAGGGGTTACTACCGTCCTGCCAAGTGAGTGTGAAACGAAAGCCTGTAACTGTTTTATATGATGGTAGGATTGCTGGTGTCTTTTGTCTCTCATAAATATGCAAGATTACAGGCATGTCTTGCTACTTCTACTTACACTTAGGTCACACTACACATACATGTACATGTTTATTTATACACACTCATCTGAGTTTTCTTTGATTTTATATTAATAGTTCTTGGTCTTATTACTTTTCCTTTTATATCCATGGGAAAGTGGAATAAGAATCTTTCCTCCGTAAGCCATGCGTGTTTAAGTCAACTAAAATGCCGGGAACAATGGGCTAGTAACCCCTTTTCCTGTAATAATTACTAAACAGAATAATAAGAAAATTGTCAAAGTGGGAAGTCTGAATGTGCGTGGATGTTGTGCGAATGATAAGAAAGAGATGATTGTGGATGTTATGAATGAGAACAAGCTGGATGTCCTGGCTTTAAGTGAAACAAAGCTGAAGGGGTTGGGAGAGTTTCAGTGGAGAGGAATAAATGGGATTAGGTCAGGGGTTTCAAATAGAGTTAGAGCTAAAGAAGGAGTAGCAATAATGTTGAAGGATAAGTTATGGCTGGAAAAGAGGGACTATAAATGTATTAATTCAAGGATTATGTGGAGTAAAATAAAGGTTGGGTGTTAAAAGTGGGTTATAGTAAGCGTATATGCACCTGGAGAAGAGAGAAGTGTAGAGGAGAGAGAGAAATTTTGGGAAATGTTGAGTGAATGCGTGGGGAGTTTTGAACTAAGTGTGAGAGTAATGGTGGTTGGAGATTTCAATGCTAAAGTGGTCAAAAATGTTGTGGAGGAAGCAGTAGGTGAATTTGGGGTGCCAGGTGTAAATGAAAATGCGGAGCCTTTAATTTAGCTATGTGTAGAAAAAGGTTTGATAATAAGTAATACATATTTTATGAAGAAGAGGATAAATAATCATACAAGGTATGATATAATAGCACGTAATGAAAGTAGTTTGTTAGATTATGTATTGGTGGATAAAAGGTTGATGGGTAGGCTCCAGGATGTACACGTTCATAGAGGGGCAATTAATATATCGGATCATTATTTAGTTGTAACTACAGTTAGAGTAAGAGGTAGATGGGAAATGAGGAAAATGGCAATAACAAGCAAGAGAGAGGTGAAAGTGTATAAATTAAGGTAGGAGGAAGTTCTGGTGAGATATAAGCAACTATTGGCAGAAAGGTGGGCTGGTGTAAGTATGAATAGTGGGGGGGTTGAAGAGGGTTGGAATAGTTTTAAAAATGCAGTATGAGAATGTGGGGCAGAAGTTTGTGGTTATAGGAAGGTGGGTGCAGGAGGAAAGAGGAGTGATTGGTGGAATGATGAAGCAAAGGGTGTGATAATACAAAGCAGAAGCGTTATAAGAAAAGTAGAGTATATGGAGAGTAAAAGAAAGGTAAAGAGAGTGGTGAGAGAGTGCAAAATGATAGAGTGGGAGAGGCACTGTCAAGAAATTTTAATGAAAATTAGAAAATAATTTGGAGTGAGTTAAACAAGTTAAGAAAACCTAGAGAACGAATGGATTTGTCAGTTAAAAATAGAGTAGGGGAGTTAGTAGATGGGGAGATGGAGGTTTTGGGTAGATGGCGAGAATATTTTGAGGAACTTTTAAATGTCGACGAAGAAAGGGAAGCGGTAATTTCATGCACTGGCCATGGAGGTATACCATCTTTTAGGAGTGAAGAAGAACAGGATGCGAGTGTGGGGGAGGTGCGTGAGGCATTATGTACAATGAATGGGGGTAAAGCAGCTGGAACTGACGGGATCATGACAGAAATGTTAAAAGCAGGGGGGGATATAGTGTTGGAGTGGTTGCTATTTTTGTTTAATAAATGTATGAAAGAGGGGAAGGTACCTAGGGATTAGCGCAGAGCATGTATAGTCCCTTTATATAAAGGGAAAGGGGACAAAAGAGATTGTAAAAATTATAGAGGAATAAGTTTACTGAGTATACCAGGAAAAGTGTACGGTAGGGTTATAATTGAAAGAATTAGAGGTAAGACAGAATGTAGGATTGCGGATGAGCAAGGAGGTTTCAGAGTGGGTAGGGGATGTGTAGATCAAGTGTTTACATTAAAGCATATATGTGAACAGTATTTAGATAAAGGTAGGGAAGTTTTTATTGCATTTATGGATTTAGAAAAGGCATATGATATAGTGGATAGGGGAACAATGTGGCAGATGTTACAAGTATTTGGAATAGGTGGTAAGTTACTAAATGCTGTAAAGAGTTTTTATGAAGATAGTGAGGCTCAGGTTAGGGTGTGTAGAAGAGAGCGAGACTACTTCCCGGTAAAAGTAGGTCTTAGACAGGGATGTGTAATGTAACCATGGCTGTTTAATATATTTATAGATGGGGTTGTAAAAATAGTAAATGCTAGGGTATTCGGGAGAGGGGTTGGATTAAATTATGGGGAATCAAATTCAAAATGGGAATTGACAAAGTTACTTTTTGCTGATGATACTGTGTTTATGGAAGATTCTAAAGAAAAATTGCAGAGGTTAGTGGATGAGTTTGGGAGTGTGTGTAAAGGTAGAAAGTTGAAAGTGAACATAGAAAAAAGTAAGGTGATGAGGGTATCAAATGATTTAGATAAAAAAAAATTGGAAATCAAATTGGGGAAGAGGAGTATGGAAGAAGTTAATGTTTTCAGATACTTGGGAATTGACGTGTCGGCGGATGGATTTATGAAGGATGAGGTTAATCATAGAACTGATGAGGTAAAAATGGTTAGTGGTGCGTTGAGGTATATGTGGAGACAAAAAACGTTATCTATGGAGGCAAAGAAGGGAATGTATGAAAGTATAGTAGTACCGACACTCTTATATGGGTGTGAAGCTTGGGTTGTGAATGCAACAGAGAGGAGGCAGTTGGAGGCAGTGGAGATGTCCTGTCTAAGGGCAATGTGTGGTGTAAATATTATGCAGAAAATTCGGAGTGTGGAAATTAGGAGAAGGTGTGGAGTTAATAAAATTATTAGTCAGAGGGCTGAAGAGGGGTTGTTGAGGTGGTTTGGTCATTTAGAGAGAATGGATCAAAGTAGAATGACATGGAGAGCATTTAAATCTGTAGGGGAAGGAAAGCGGGGTAGGGGTCGTCCTTGAAAAGGTTGGAAGGAAGGAGTAAGGGAGGTTTTGTGGGCGAGGGGCTTGGACTTCAGCAGGCGTGCATGAGCGTGTTCGATAGGAGTGAATGGAGACGAATGATTTTTGGGACCTGACGATGTGTTGGAGTGTGAGCAGGGTAATATTTAGTGAAGGGATTCAGGGAAACTGGTTATTTTTATGTAGCCGGACTTGAGTCCTGGAAAAGGGAAGCACAATGCCTGCACTCAAAAGGAGGAGCTTCGGGATATTAGCAGTTTGGAGGGATATGTTGTGTATCTTTATACGTATATGCTTCTAAACTGTTGTGTTCTGAGCACCTCTGCAAAAACAGTGATTATGTGTGAGGTGAAAGTGTTGAATGATGAAAGTATTTTCTTTTTGGGGATTTTCTTTCTTTTTGGGTCACCCTGCCTCTGTGGGAGACGGCCGACTTGTTAAGTATATATATATATATATATATATATATATATATATATATATATATATATATATATTAGTCCTGAGTAATATATAATATATATTATTTAGTAATATAGTTGTGTCTAGGAATGTTTTAGAGGTAATGTTTTATATCGAATACATTTAATAGTGGCATAGGTATGCATTTTATGCATTTTTGTTGTTTATCCATTAATATATACGAGCATCTTTATATGTTTGACCTCTACCTCTCTCTCTCTCTCTCTCTCGCAAGATGAATGAATCCCTTTCTCGGTAATTTCCTTGCCCAAGTGGACCCGGAAATTGGTAGTTGGTGAACGGTGGTGGGCTAGAGCGGTTAATCGTCAGTCTTGGCTAAGCATGAGCCAAGTTTGCCCCCCATCTTCCCCCTTCCTTTCTCCTTCCCCAGACCCAGTGCTGGGGTGATCCTGGGCTCCTTAGTGACTGTGGAAGGAGGAAGGGGAGGAAAGTGTTAGGTTTAGAAAGAGGTTAATATTTTTTGCTCATAATCCAGTAAATATTTCATATTTAGTATATATGTAAAAAAGTATTTAAGTAAGGTGTATATCTTACATTTTTGAGGTGTTCTCATGCCTAGAGAATCCCATCGCCACACATACAAATAAATAGCTCTGAAATTATCCACCAGGGGGCTACACTGCCTAGTTACGTCACGAACCTTCGTTTTGGAATTGACACAAATGTAGAAAGTTTCGAATTAAAGCAAAGAGGCTTTCTAAAATTATCGCACTGAAACACAAGCTACGAAAAACTCAGCCCAAAAAAATTTAGATTTATGCCTACTCGAGGATATTTAATTCACTTCAGAATTGATCAATTCTGATATAATACAAAACTGTGATGGTGGTGAAATGTACTTTTTTTTTATCATATTAAAAGTTAAATATTCAATATATTTGTTAATAAATATGTATCTTTGATTGGGAAATTTTATTCTCCTGAGATCTAAGTATACTGGTAGTGTTTTACTAAGAGTGAAAAAAATGAAATATCGAAGAAAACTATATATGTTATTCATAAGTACAATGAAAAATTTATACTCATTTGGTTTAGCGCTTCCCCATGATTATAATAATAATTTATATTCATCTAGCCATTGTCTATTTATCCATACTTGTAGAATTGTCTTTAGAACTGAATATATATATATATATATATATATATATATATATATATATATATATATATATATATATATATATATATATATATATATATATATATATATAATATATATATATATATATATATATATATATATATATATATATATATATATATATATATATATATATATATATATATATATATATATATATATATATATATATATATATATATATATATATATATATATATATATATAAATATATATATATATATATATATAAATATATATATATATATAAATATATATATATATATATATATAAATATATATATATATATATATATATATATATATATATATATAAATATATATATATATATATATAAATATATATATATATATAAATATATATATATATAAATATATATATATATATATAAATATATATATATATAAATATATATATATATATATAAATATATATATATATAAATATATATATATATATATAAATATATATATATATATAAATATATATATATATAAATATATATTTATATAAATATATATTATATATACATATATATATATATATATATATATATATATATATATATATATATATATATATATATATATATATATATATATATATATATATATATATATATATATATACTTTACACATACTTTTAAAAACTCACGAAGTCTCTCAGTCACACTCTTATTATCACGCACTCTGTTTTACACTCAAAGTCTCTCACAAACACTCACACACTCTCACACAGTCCAGCCGGTCAACGTGAGCATCCTGAGTGGAAGCGGAAGTCTGAGTGCTGGGACGGAGTACGAGCTGGTGTGTCAGGCCTGGGGCTCCCGACCAGCTGCCATCATCAGCTGGTGGAAAGGTGGCACCACTGCGCTCAAGGACGCAGCTATGACGGTACGTTACGTCAGTGACTCCCCCAACTCTATCAACTATATTTCTGGTCTATCAAATACAGTTATGGTCTATCTAGCACAGTTGTGGTATAATTGGCATATTTGTGATCTAGCTGGGATGTTTGTGAAGTCTGGCAGCTCAGTACACAGTAGAGTTTGATCTAACTGTTACTTTCATTTTATTGTGAAAGTAAATGTAGAAGCTGAAGGTCTTTCCCTTTCTCACCAGTGCATGGTGAAGAGCTTTGCAATGAGGGAATAGATAAGTGAAATGGAAATATCTCAGAGGTAGTAGGATCAGGGGCGCACATATTGTGAAAGTCTTATTTCAAAGCATTGTTTTATTGTTTTGAATCATATTTAATGCATAATACTTAGCCTTACATGGTTGGTTTACACAGCGCCTAGTGAGTCGGAAGCAATCAAATTTGATCTTGGGAATGGCAGGGTAACTTCAGTTGCTCAGATCAAGGGACATTTGCCAGCATCAAGGCACCCCTACTTTAATGCTATTTTTTTTAAGGAAGACTAAAAATTCTCTATAAAATAAATTTTCTGTATAACACAAAGGAATATTTAAAACATTTTCTTACAAGGTAAGAAATAATCTCTCATGAAATAATGAGTTCCTAACTATAGAGGAAGAAGGTAATGGAATCAATTAATCTCTTTCATGCAATTTTCTTTTTTTTTTTCAACTGCAAATGAGTTTTTGATGTTAAGGTTCCACTTCGCGTTGGAAATATTATTTTACACTGTAATAAGTCGCTGCCATTGCTAGAGTCTCTAGTATTAGTATTTTTTTTTCTTATTTTTATTATATATTTCTTTCTCTAGAAAGAATGAGAGATAATTCTATTTCCTATTATCATTACTTGAGATAGGATTTATCTGTGGATTCTGGCTTCAACTTTTTTGAATAATTAGTGTTTTCTAGTTAATATATTTATTTTCATTTTCTCAGTCTAACTTTTCTTTACTACATTTCTGTCTCTCTCTTTCTCTCTCCTTTTCTCTAACCTAACTTTAAGTTGATCTTTACCCTGCAGACGTCACCAGACAGCAACGTGACCACGTCAATCCTGAAGTATCGTGCGGAGATGGCAGACAGCGGCAAGTACCTGACGTGTCGAGCCCAGAACCAACTCATCCCTCAGTCAGCCAGGGAAGACGGCCTTAAACTAAACATCTACTGTGAGTGTTCAATGTTATTATCTTGATCTTTTAAGATTTGGCATCTTGCTGAGTGCACCTTTCTTATGTGTGTGTGTGTGTGTGTGTGTGTGTGTGTGTGTGTGTGTGTGTGTGTGTGTGTGTGTGTGTGTGTGTGTGTGTGTGTGTGTGTGTGTGTGTGTGTACTTTATATGCATTTTATATGTACTTCATCACTACTCCACCTGTTATTGTGTAAGTGAGAACATCGTTCCTAGAAACTTCTAGACTATAAAAAACTAGAAAGATATTGAGATAATACCATTCACAAAACAACTAGAACAAGACACAGGAACTACATCATATTAGATAACCCTCAATTTTTTTTTAAATAAGTGGAAAAGAGAGAAGAATATAAGATACTCTAGTATCTTGCATATCTATTAACAAACTTGATTTGTAGCAGTTAGGAATAATGTTCCATAACACGGATTTAAGCTCACTTTTGACATCTCAAACTTATTCAGTTATTCAAAGAACATATAACGTCTTCGTAAGGTCAGATAACTACGGTCAAAAAAACTGCGAAATTAGTAGACATAATAGAATAAAATTACCTAGAGGAATATACTGTAATTATCAATTTGTACAATTAATAAAAGTGTGTAAATGCAATATAACAGTTCCGTCATATTAATGTTAATGTTAAAAATTCTCGATAGAAGGCAAAGAAATGGAAGTCAATAAACTAGAAAAAATCGCGAAATGAATAAGTGAGGGAGACACGAAACGAAAATGAAAATATTGAAAAAAGACATGAAATATATATGTAAATTTATAAAGGACATAAGAAATGTGATTCTGTAATCAGTGTTTAGGAAAATAATGGAAGTCTCTTTAGGGACGAGAAAGGTAGAATTTTATTTTCTCACAATAATGAAATAACGAATATACAGCATGGATATCATAATATACTTTTCTGCATTATAAATTCATTATAAAAATCATAAATTTCATATACGTAAAAAAATAACAAATATCAGTACATTTCCAGTGTATGTAGATTTTTCCAAGTGTTTAATAATTCCGTGTGCAGTATAGTGCCTTTTTGTGCTCTCATATATTTGTAATATATTTTTACTCCCCCTCCCCCCCTCTCTCTCTCTCTCTCTCTCTCTCTCTCTCTCTCTCTCTCTCTCTCTCTCTCTCTCTCTCTCTCTCTCTCTCTCTCTCTCTCTCTCTCTCTCTCTCTCTCTCTCTCTCTCTCGATCGCTTCTGCAACACACACAGACAGACAGACGCACACACACACACACACACACACACACACACACACACACACACACAGCGTTTTCGTACACAGGCATACGTACATGAATAGCCTCACACAAGGTTAAATAAAGCAGCAATAAGGGTGACACTAGTGTAGGCACTCAGTGTGGTGACCGCACTAACGAGTGCACACGGATGGTGGCTTCCTATGTTCTTAATTGTCGTTCATTTTCTCATTTACGGGTTATGGAATTTTTGAATGTTTAAAAAATAGAGAAATTAAAAAGCGGCTTTGTTGATTTTCTAATCGTGAAGTCATAATTCTTGAGTTCCAATAATTTTCCAGAGATGAAATCATAATTCACGAGTTCCAGTAATTTCCTGAATTATGTACAGTTCATGAATAAATTTAGAATAAATGAAAAATTATTTGAAAAACATCTTAAAAACATACATATATTTTTTATTCCTGGGTGAATATATGTTCATTAAAAAAACGCTTCATAACAAGTATATTACTAAAATTTAATGATATATTCTATATTTTTTAATCAGCTGTTGTATATGCAAATTGTACACAGTGTAAAAGGTGTTTTCACATAAAAATAACAAATATCACAATTTGTGGGATAAAAAAAATATAATATAGTTCACGTATCTCTCTCAAAATATTTTTTATTTAATTTTTGCTCGATAGTTTAGCCTTCAATTTGCCATACAGATGTTGTCTCTCCCACCGACTGTGATTATGTGACATAATCAATTTAACACAAGTGATGCTTCAGTATTTATATCCTTAACGTTGTTTACAATATTCGTGATATCTGAAATTATGACATTCGCGAGAAATAATTGAAAATCAAAACAAAATACCTAAATTAGAGTAATTTGACCTCCGTCTGAATCTACAATATGCATTTCCAGTGATAGAGACATAACTTCATTACGCAGCTTTAATGTTAAAAATCAGCCCGACCAATTCCGCACATATGTACCACGAAATTTTTAATTAATTTAGCCACATAAGTCCTATCAGTGTACATACAATGAGAGAGTCATTTCTTTCGGGATATATACACCCACAGATATACTTCTGTCATCGAAAATACACCGACCTATGCAGATCTTTCGAATTATATACTTTGAGAAATACGCATCTCTCGGAGAAGCGTATTTCTCCATTGAGATTCATTTCATATTCGCTGAAACATATACATATTTCAGTATGTATATAAACACCAATATATATATATATATATATATATATATATATATATATATATATATATATATATATATATATATATATATATATATATATATATATACCACTTAAGCAGAGGTATATATTCGGAGAGGTGTATATATCTCATTTTATATACACTTAGAGATTAATTTAGTGAGGATTTAAAGTCCTTGACTAGCTGTATAGAGGTGACATACAGTCATATTACCCCTCGTATAGTCGATGAACCTTAATTAAAGACATAAACCCATGAACAAGAGTCTCGGTATATACACACTATATACCCAGTGATAAACATCCTGGTTGTACATGCATTTTTTTTTCTTTTGCTGACACCCTCACGTCTTGCTTTTTAATTTTTGAAAGTATCGACTTGGTAATTGTCAACAGAGCGGCATAACACCTGTACATCACCTCTCAAAGATAGTCCGTTCATAGAGAAAAATCTATACACATAGATTTATTATTTTTATTAACACATCGGTCGTTTCCCACCGAGGCAGTGTGACCAGAAAAAGAAGAAACCCTTTCATCATCACTCACTCGATCACTGTCTTTCAAGAGGCGTGATGATATTACAGTTCATATTTAGACTTTTGTCAACTCAATTGGTTTATGAAGTTTAATCCATTGTGTTAAATATAGAATAAAGTCTAATTTTATAAATACTTAAAAACAAACCCCTCTAAGTGAATATACACTGTTCTTCTCAAGGTATATACACCAAAACTAATAAATTGATTCACTGGGCTTGAAGTTTATCGACTACATGAAGAGTTATTAAGATAGAATCAACTTGTTCACCACAAGCCAAGTATATTTTATTCCCTAAAACAAAGATTTAAAGTAAATTCTCAGCATATATACAATGAGAGATATTCACTTGCAGTGCATAACACACTGTCCAGAGATCTGATATACTCCTCAGCATATATACAAATTGCACTCTGAACTATGACTAAACTATTACGAAGATTATTTAGTGTTCCCAGAACTCAAATCATCCATTGAAATACGACACGACATCTGGTGGTAAAACGTATAATTTAGTCACATTCAGCAAAAATGTCTTTAATTTTCTGTAATATCAGTCATTTTTTTTATAATCCACATATTATACTTAACGATAAATATAGAAAAATCTGTTTGCAGTAAATAACAGTTCCTCCACTTTCACAGTGTAAATTTGCGGAGTTTTCTTTAATTACAGGTAAAGGAAACGTCACACACATTCCCACTTCCAATCTAAAGTTGACAGAAAGGTTTTATGCTTTTGCCAAGTTTTGTCTCAGACTTAATTGGAGTTGGAACCCGAGTTTGTTACGGCATATGATCAAGTTTGTTGGGAACTTTGTGGTCGTGTTGTAAAGAACATTTTCGTAGGGTTTACGAAAACTTACGAGATTTTTTATTATTGTTTTTAAGCACTAGTTTGCCTAACCAGATTTATATACATTTCACAAGAATTTGCATAGATCAGGTTCATGTATAATTATTTCGTTTCGAATTACTTCCAAGAATTTGGTTAACAAATAACATCAACATTACACAACGAAGTAAATGTTTAATTGGAAATAGTGATGACAAACGCTGGAGGTGTTATGAATCTCCAACCATCTCCCCCTTTCCTCTGCCCACTCCTAACCCTCAGCCTCCCCTTAATATCTCTAGTCTCGGCGATGGCGGTCCAAAGTCGTGAGAGGGTTTCAGCGCCCTTCCAAGTTGGGTAATATTGCAGCATTCAGTTTCAGAAGTGTTCAGTTCTGTGTTCCCGTTGTGCCGGTGCTAAGCCAGAGTGGAGAAGTACAAGGGGTGGCTGTTGTCAAGTCTGCAAGCTGCAACTCCCTCTAGCCATCTAGTCCATCTAGTGAGCCTCTTAATATAGGGATGGTGTGGAAAGCGACAGTCAGAAGATGTGAAGGCATGGGTTAATCCCAGTGAAGGGCTTTAAGAGAAAGGACAATATACAGTTGGATGAGTACTACGAAAAGGAAAGAATTTATTTTACCTCCATTTGAGCATACATGCTCATTTTACCCCTAACATATTCTCTCGCGTTTTCCTTACTACTAGTTTGAGATCTAAACTCGCTCTTTGTCACCCCTCATTATTATATTATTAGTATATTTCCTTTTCATGTATCTTACTCCACCAATCCCTTTCTTACTAATGCATCCACCCATAATTTCATTTTCAATAATTTTGGTTTTGAACACGCTGCACTATCTACTGTACGTCATCTCCTACTCAACAATGCTTCACCTATAGTCATTACACTTGCATCACCTTCCTCTCAGGCTCCACTACCCTCTTTCTCTACAGCTTCAACATACCGTCCATCTCCCTCCACCCTTTCCCTCCTACTCCTCCTCCCCATCCTCTGCTCATGCATCATCCCGATGGGACTTGTTCTCTCTACGCTGCGCTCTTTCAAAGGATGATATTTTCCGTAAAACTTTTCCTGAGTAACTCATCTTTACGGCGTGAGGCCAACGTGCCGCGCTCTCAGGTCTTTCTCATTGATTTCCCAAGACACCTTGTTGACAGTGTCGAATATATCCCTCGCACTTGACGTCGGGCAAGCCAACTTACCCCTTTTTCTGTGTCGATTTGCATATATGATGTCGTCCTTGATAAATGTCTAGCGCGGGGCCGTTTTCCTCGGATTTTACAACAGAAAGCATTTATTGTATATAATTGCAATTAAAATGTTAATTTTGTTAATCTTCTACAACTTATTATCACGTATCAGACGTAAAGTAAGTCTTTCTTTTATTCTGAAATTTAAACGTATATGTTGTAAATTGTAGGAATATAAGGAAGTATGAACAAAAGTTACTTGATATTCAAGTTTGTTAGTGGATTTGTGAAAACTTCAGTCTTGAGCTTTTCACAATCTGGCTCACCGAAAAAGACTTTAGGGTACAAGTCAGTGATGTATTGGTTAGCATGCTTACCCCGGAGCGGCAGTTCCATTCCTCATAATACAACTCTTAATTTAAACACCCAGTAAACATTTCGCTCACGATATCCTATCTTAGACAAGGTCTCATGTCTGAGCTGCGTGGCTCACAACCTGACTTGTCAGGAAGGTCCTGGAGGAACCTATTAAATTTTCTCTTGAAGAGAGTTAGAAATCTTTTGACAATTTCCTTGGTATTTGAACGAAGGCCAATCAAAAGCTTAGAATTACTTATGCTTTATGAGTTTATTTAGTAAACTTGTGCTTTTTCAAAACATTGCTATAGTGGTTCAGCAGCTGCTAGAAGCTAGTGCGTATATGTATATACATATATACACCTTACACAAGGGCTGTTACTGTTACTGTATTCACAGAAAGCTTTTACTCCGGAAGAATCATTCATTACTGGCAAAGGGCGGTGAAGCCACCAGACATGATGTACCTGTTAAAGCTCTTTACAAAAAGCAGTGAAATAGCTTTAAAAGCGCATGATGCAGAACAACCCTGAACAAAGCACTTTGAGGACAAAGTACACACAGACTTTAGTAACAACGTTGCTTAAATCTCTTAGGCACCAAACGACACCAAAGCCTGTAATTCAGCTATGTTTAAAAGAGTGGAAAAGAGAAGAGAGGTATTTATTTCACTATTTAATGCTGCAGTCCAGCATCAAAAGCGTCAGAAGAGAATGTTTATTTCAAGGGACCGTGTCAACATATACTCACTAATCTAATTACCCTGAGCACGAGACCTATGTTGGTCATATTATAGATTTATGAATACATTTGTATTTTTGTTACACCGGGCGTCTAGCATTAGATAGAATGACAGAAAAAGAATGATTTTCACTGTCATTTATTCAGTAGCTGTCTTGCCATTAGACTTGTAGTGTGTATCGTTGCAGTCACGGTATTGTGCCTTTTTTGTTATTAACCTGTTACCTCAAATCCCTTCAATATATGTCACAAGTATAGAAAAACACTCTTGCCAGAAGCAGATAAAAATTCCCATAAAACTGTTAAAAGTATATAACCTTTGCCTTGAGGATTATTCACACCTAATATTCACTCGCCGATACCATTTATGGTTCACTAGAAAGTTGTTTAGCGTGAGACTAGACGGCGACTCACGTGTTATAGCCCCGATAGTGAGAATGTTCCATTCATGTCAACAGCCATGATGCGTCAACAATGTCATTACAACTCTCATAAAAGATATTTGACTTGCCATTATGTTTACTTGAATAAGCTTGTGTACGCTCACTGCCCTAAAGTTCAGTGGATTAAGTGGCATCTTAAGAAGCTTGAGAGGGAAAAGATATGTGCAGGTCTTGGCGGGAGGACAGTAGTGACTTTGGTGATGTTTGTGTGTGTTTGTACCTGTCTCTGGCAGAGAAGCAGAGATACGTAACCCCCTTTCCCCATACACACACACACACACACACTCACACTCAAACACCCGACACCTCAAATAGGCGAGTATACACACACACATACACACAACTCGGCGAATACACACTCACCTTGGTTCCCTTCTTCCCCATGACAGACAAACCGGTGGTGACGCTACAGATGGGAAGTAACCTGGACCCAGAGAACATCAAGGAAGCCGACGACGTATACTTCGAGTGCCACATCAACGCCAATCCAGACGTGCAGCGCGTCTTATGGTACCATAATGTGAGTCTGACGCTAGTCTTCCTACTGAATGAATATTGTTTTACGTGTGTTGGGTGAGAAGTATTTCTTTTTTTATCTTTAGTAAATTACAAGCATTGTGCACTCTGCGTATGAAATGAACTTGGGATCTGGAAAAGAAACTGTTTTTGTTTACAAATAAAATTATTCGTGATAGGTAATTAAATATTTATAGACTTTAGTTAGAATTTAAACTGAGATCATAACTTCTCACCTTGTGATAACTAAAGATTTTACTCCTGCTTACTTATAAACTTAATTATATAAGCTGTATTCATGTTGAGTAACAGTGGTAAATTACCTTTAATGGGAAAACCTCTAGACCAACATGATCTTCATTTGTTTTATATTTGAGGGTCAATAAGCCTAGAGTATATAATGTTAATATAATCGTATCACTACCTGATAATAGCATTTCTGTTTTTCTGTTTTTTTTTTTTTTCATATTAAAATATTACTTTCAGGACCTGAAACAGAGATAATAGATCTAACGTAATTCTAGATAAGCAATTGCTCTGGTAAGAAGGATCACGAAGCATCATAGCATATATAGACATATCTCAATATCGACCTCAGTCATTCTCTCCTTCTTTCCCTCCATCCATCCATCCATCCATCCATCCATCAGAATTAAAGCAAAGAGAAAGAGTGAGTGATCTTCAGGACAATTTCCTAGTTTCTTATGTGGTAATATTTCTTGATTAAAAAAGACGAAAATTAAAACGAAAATTCGTATTCTATTGATAGTGACTAGTTAGAACAGTATTTCCGAGTTCATTTCTACTCTGAGTGATAGTGAAAAAGATGTTTGTACCACATATTGAGAACTTAAGGAATTAAGCATACTGAGATGCGAAAGCAGAAACTATTGCTATTGTTATGTACAAGTATTGCTGCTGTTCTTGATGTGCTCAGCAGATGACATCAGTTTTATTTTCAGTAGGTGACAGATGTTGCTACTTTTTATCTAAGTGTTGAACAGAAGACACTCATTACAACGGTTAATTAAACGTTCGTTTTAGAACTGGTAATCTAGGTGATAAGTAAATGATCAGTCGACGTCTTGAATTTCAGGTGTTGCCTAAACTTTCAGTAGGTAACAGATATTTTATTGCGAATTGTTTGCGGAGCATGCAACATGTAAGGTTGTCATTAGTGAGGTAACAACAGTATAAATTTCGACGTATATTCTAATTTGCCATTTATTCTAATGTGGCTCTTACCCTAATGTGTTACGCAGGTCTTAAACCCCATTAATTCCACAAGTGGTACTAACTCTGACACTAATTCTGCCCAAGACGAAAAGAACGAGTTTATATTTGCAATTTCCCACTAAAATTACCTTGTCAGGGAATTATCTAAATGGTGAAACACAATTCAACACAAGCTTTCAAATAACGATGCCCAACAAGTACGAAGACAAAATTACAAACTGCAGAGCAAACTCTCATCGAGGCATCGTTGTCTTCTGCTGAGCTTTATCTAAAGATGGTCTGATTCTCTTCACGAAGTAAAGCGTTGCTGAAATAAAAATTTGATCTGCTGCTTGTATCCTATGATTGTACAATTCAACAAATTTGGCGTCGTGATTTATGTTGTATGGTTTGATATATTTACCGTGTTTGAACAGACTGTTGAAAAGGTGGAAATGCTTACTTAATAACATTCGTGAAATATTTTTATATATAATGTTACGTGTAGAAGAAACAAAGACAAAAGTTCCAGAACAATTATTTACAAGGACAAAGTTTCGCTCTGTGTAGAGCTTTATCAAGCTGCGATAAACTCTACACAGATGAAAATATCGTCTCAATAGATCCTTTTACTGCAACTTATATCTTTACTTCCACAGTTATCTGCAGTACACTCTCTTGTTCAACTAATTTTGTATTCCTGCCTCTCTCTTTGAACTTCATCCACAATACACACTAAAATAATTTTTCAGCTTATTATTTTGCCGGTTCTCGTCTTTGGCTTATAAATACTACCTTTTTTCATACATATATCCTCTTGCATACTATCGGATAGCAATTTTAATAGTTAAATCATAGTAATAATATTTGTGAATAGCGACTTCCATTTTAAATGAACATTTTATCGTTTTACAACTGGAGTGTATTTTATATGCGACTTGCATTCCTTGGAATGGAGCTCTGAATAGATTCTTAAATCTGCAATCGTTACCTAGATTCTTCTAGCATTATTGCACATTTTTTTAGCGATATTTACAACGTTTTCAAGCCGATGCCTAATTGGAGACGACATTTGCATTGCTACATCTCCTTTCTCATATTTGCACACTTACTTCTTTGCTTCAAAAGTCCTCCAACTAAAGAAACAAAAAAACAGTAAATAGCATTCATAATTCCGTTAATGTAGATTAAGCTGATTGTAGCTAATGTGGGTGAATATCACTGGAAAGCCGAGCGTATTAACCTGCAACCGAAGGTTATGTAATTGAGTCAGCCACCAATCAGGACAACGAAGGTTATGTAATTGAGTCAGCCACCAGTCAGGACAACGAAGGTTATGTAATTGAGTCAGCCACCAGTCAGGACAACGAAGGTTATGTAATTGAGTCAGCCACCAGTCAGGACAACGAAGGTTATGTAATTGAGTCAGCCACCAGTCAGGACAACGAAGGTTATGTAATTGAGTCAGCCACCAGTCAGGACAACGAAGGTTATGTAATTGAGTCAGCCACCAGTCAGGACAACGAAGGTTATGTAATTGAGTCAGCCACCAGTCAGGACAACGAAGGTTATGTAATTGAGTCAGTCACCAGTCAGGACAACGAAGGTTATGTAATTGAGTCAGCCACCAGTCAGGACAACGAAGGTTATGTAATTGAGTCAGCCACCAGTCAGGACAACGAAGGTTATGTAATTGAGTCAGCCACCAGTCAGGACAACGAAGGTTGAGTAATTGAGTCAGCCACCAGTCAGGACAACGAAGGTTGAGTAATTGAGTCAGCCACCAGTCAGGACAACGAAGGTTATGTAATTGAGTCAGCCACCAGTCAGGACAACGAAGGTTATGTAATTGAGTCAGCCACCAGTCAGGACAACGAAGGTTATGTAATTGAGTCAGCCACCAGTCAGGACAACGAAGGTTGAGTAATTGAGTCAGCCACCAGTCAGGGCAACGAAGGTTGAGTAATTGAGTCAGCCACCAGTCAGGGCAACGAAGGTTGAGTAATTGAGTCAGCCACCAGTCAGGGCAACGAAGGTTGAGTAATTGAGTCAGCCACCAGTCAAGACAACCACTCGAGAAACCACTACAAAAGAATCACTTTGATTAATGTAGTTTAATCACGGTCCTGGGGTTTACGTAAGTCTGCCTCAGGGCAAACACTTGACCACTTCCTGCTTTTCCACGCTCCTTGGCTTCTTCCTCACGCCACCTCTCTCATTTTCCTTCTCTTGCATTATTTCTCCTTTGTAGCATTTTTTATCCATTTCATGTGAGCTTGGTTTACCACGAGTATTTTTCTTTTTTGTCCAGAATTTCACTTTGATCTTTTTTTTTCGATCTCATCATAAATTAGTTTTTGTTTTCACTCGTCACTTCCCTCTTCACACTCTCATTGTATTTTGCTATATTAGCATAACTCATTCCCCTGTTTTTATCCATTGCTTTTTTTGCCTGCATTTCTTTTTTATTCTTGCTACCTCGACTTCTTCATTCCTCATTCCTTCCTTTCAACTAGCCATCAGTTTTCAAATGCTCCTTACTTGATTTTTAATATTTGTATTTCTTTAACCTTACTTCCCTTGATCATTCGCCCTTGCTGTTTGAATTCCTACAGCCCTTTTCATTCCCCTTACCTTCTTTAACAGCAGCCACAACTCCGGAAGTCCTTTCGTACCTACCTCCATCTTCACCTCTTTCCCTCTCTCCTCCTTCCCTCTCTTTCTTTTTCCTCCCTCTCTTTCTTTCTCTCCCTCTGAAAGAAATAGGACACTTCACCCACGGGTGTCGACACCTCTTGTCATCTAGTGGTCCTTGGAGACAGCTGGAACAAGAATGTCATCAAATGGTGGACATTACATTTATAGTCAACACTCTTCTTTCTGGTGTTGAATATCCTGCAGCCGAGACGTACATGACAGTAAGAGGTCGGACCTTGGCAGATAAAATTGCCCATAACAGACAAACGAAACAAATAAGAAAATTAACTCTTGCTTGCGGTGTTAGAAATGCCTTGCCACCGGTTGAAGCCCCACCCGTTCCTTCAGTTGTTTACAATCGTGTGGCTACGATTCTCGAGAACTGAGAAAATTAGCGTTGTCAGTCAGTAATTGTTAAATTCGTACAAATAAACATATATCTCAGGACAACTGAATTCAGTTCTGGTTGAGTTATTTTTCATTTTCTGTGGTCGAATTTCATCACTTTTCATACTACCGACAGAATGTAAATCTTCAATATATTTTCAGCATAATCATACTGAATTCTTTAACTCCGAGGAAATGTGTGAAAGAATACGTTATATTTTTATTATTGGTCCCGAAATTTTGCACAAACACCTGTAAGACTTTTCAAATGGATACTTCTTGC
Organism: Cherax quadricarinatus; assembly: GCF_038502225.1. Lineage (NCBI taxonomy): Eukaryota > Metazoa > Arthropoda > Malacostraca > Decapoda > Parastacidae > Cherax > Cherax quadricarinatus. The sequence continues at coordinate 1,926,846 of NC_091303.1, forward strand.
CACGTTTTTCTGAACAGATTCACACACTGTAATCTTTTTAAAAACAATTGTTTTTTGTTCCATCCTCCTCCAGTTACCTGCGAGTACATTATAATACAAACCTTTCTGTAAGGAAGCAAACAATGGTAAAGAATTGTCCTGGGGCTCTTTTTACAGTGAATCATGAATGGGATGCAAGACCGGTAAGTGCTGAGGAGAATCTGTAATGTCATTTTTATAAAATACAATGGACGTATTAGAAAGAACCCACGTGTTAGTATTGGTGTTTTTCTTTAACCTGACGACAATGAGGCTTTACAACACACCTTTTAAGAAGGTTAACACTGCAATTTTCTTCCAGGAAGGTTATCTTTCTCCCAGGAAGGTTATCTTTCTCCCAGGAAGGTTACTATAGTGATCCTCAAGGAAGGATACCATACCAGTGTTCTTCTAGGAAGATTATAATTGTGGTGCCAGTGAAGCTCTACAGCCGAAGTTGCAGAGCATATTAGTTCAGAGAAATATGGAGTACACCTTGGGTTTTTCGAAGGATTTTAAATAATTCTTTGTTGTTTTGCTACCGTTAGGACTTTCTGCCTACCCAAGAGAGATTACGAGAACACCTCGTCACCTTTGACTCTCCCTAACTGTGTTTTACCAGAGCTCTTCACAAGCATACCTCCGAGGAAATTATATAGCCTCCATCACGTGTTTCCCACAGGCCCTACAGAAACACCATACTATGAGAGCTATATACTTCTATTTTCCTCTTCGAAACCCGTGAAGCACCGAGTTTTCTTTAATCCTTGAACAAATTCTGTGGACAAGATTAACCCATGGATCTCCTAGCAGCACCTCACCTATGAGTACTTTTTCTTTCAGGGAGCTCCCGTGGAGCACCGCGTCACTCGGGGCATCATCCTGCAGAACCAGACGCTGGTGCTGCAGAAGATCACGAGGGAGGCCGCTGGACTATACACCTGCGCTGCTGTCAACCTGGAGGGCGAGGGAGAGAGTCAACCCGTCAACCTCAGAGTAATGTGTGAGTTAATTCCTGTCAGCTTTGTCAACCTTATAGTTGTGTGTTAGTTGATCACTCTCGGTTTTATAAATAACAAAAAGGCACAATACCGTGACTGGAACGATACACAAATAACCCGCACATAAAAGAGAGAAGCTTACGACGACGTTTCGGTCCGACTTGGACCAGTGTGACTGTCAATGGTCCAAGTCGGACCGAAACGTCGTCGTAAGCTTCTCTTTTATGTGCGGGTTATTTGTGTATCGGTTTTATAAATTTAGTTGTGTATGGGTTAATTACTGCCAGCTTTGTTAACTTCATAGTTGTGTGTGAGCTGTTCACTCAGATTTATAAACTATAATCCTAAGTAAATTGATTATTAATTGCTTCGTCAACCTCAGAGTTATATGTACGTTATTACTCTAAACTATGTCAACCTTAAAATACAAGTGATTACAAATAGGTAACGTGTCTGTGTCCTACTTCTATTACTACTATTATTCTATGACTACTTCTACTACTGCTACTACTACTACTACTACTACTGCTGCTACTACTACTACTACTACTACTACTACTACTACTACCACCTTCTTCCCTCTTCCTAACCTGTCTTCTGGTCTCGTCTTTTTTATTCCTCGTTTGTGGTTTGATAATGTACCAGGACGGACAGAAGCGTCTTCAAAAGTTTCATACTTAAGTGTGAGTTATTCGTCAATTATTCTAGCCAAGGTAATTTGACTTTCATTCTTCAATTTATTGCTAACAAGAACTATATCTACTATGTTACTTTGCCTGAGTTAGGTCTGTGAAGAATTACTTTAGGAAGCAGAACTTAACTGCTTCAAGAACTCTTCCAACTTAACATCTCCAGGTTGATCTGTCAAGCTTATTTGACTAAATTTGAAGTCCGCTACAATTTACCCGTCATTTCAGCGTGACGGCTTAACTATTTGTCAAAATATGCATGCATTCCATTCTTCCAAGATTTGCTACCAACATTTCTACTTCTGCTACTTTTTTCCCTCTTTTGTCTCTCTTATTTGTTCATTCATTTATGTTTATATCAACTAACATGTGTTCATATTCTTCTTTTGTTTCGTTCTTGTGTTTATTCTTTATCAGCTGATATTGATCGTGAAATTCAAGATTACTGCATTATTGTAGAACTGATGACTGTGCAAGTTAAATATTCTGTAAGGGAGAGACTGATGATTACGTCTCGTATATAGAGACGAGAGACCTGGAAAACGATAGCTAGATATCCACAGTGTTAAGTAAAAGACATTTAAAATTCCATCTTTTATTGAGAATTTATAAACATTTTTGCAGAGCTAGTTGTTGTCACAATAAACACTTGTTCTTGGGTTACTTTGTACAGTAGCCCTGTATAATAGCTCTGAACGGTAGCGCTATTCAGTAGCCCTGTATAACAGCACTGTGCGGTAACTATATTGCTCCGTATGGTAGCAATATACTGCATAAGGAAAGAAGATCACATTGATTGATTTTTTCATAGTGTGGCTAATGGCTTCTTGCATACCAACAATTATATACTGTGTATGTCTCTGTTGCAGCAGTTTTTGCTGTTAGAGTGCCGTGTCTCTGTTGTTGCTAATGTGCTCTGTGTCGGTTGCTGCTTTTTTTCTTCTTCTATTGTGTTTATTTTTACCGTGCTGAGTCTGTTGCTACTGTTTCTCCCGCTCCTGTGCTGTCTGTTGCTACTGTTTCTCCCGCTCCTGTGCTGTGTCTGTTGCTACTGTTTCTCCCGTTCCTGTGCTGTGTCTGTTGCTACTGTTTCTCCCGCTCCTGTGCTGTGTTTGTTGCGTTGTTTTTGCCGATCTGATGTGCTTATTTTGATGATGTTTGTCTCCGCTACGCTGTATTTCTATTGCTGCTGCTGTGCCGTTATTGTTCTGTGTCTTTCGTGTTGCTGTTTTTGACGATTTGTTGACTTTGTTGTTATTGTCGTTACCACTACTGTGCTAATTCCAATATTCTTCCATGTGTTCTTTGTGAGGGTCGATTTTCTAACTGGGATTTCAACGGCTTCTCAGTATCAAGGTCACGGTCATCATGCACATTACAGATAATGGATGTTAAATATCTTCCATAAGGAATTATGGGCATTAAATTTGCTTTCAGAGAGTATCGATGTTCACTGACGTCATACAAATTAGGAATTATTGACGTTAATGTCATGTAAAGTAGATATTTTTCTTTTCTTTACTCTGAAGATGGATTACCTTTACTTGGAAAAATTATTTCCTGGCTTGTACTTCGTAGAATCTCTCTCTCTCTCTCTCTCTCTCTCTCTCTCTCTCTCTAGCACAGTAAACGACATAGGATCCATGTGACATTAAAATGACAATAACTGCGATGAGATGATTTTAAAGGGGTAAAAAATATATATAAATTAATTTTCGTAAAGTAACTTACGGGCCATCTTGCGACCATCAAGTCAGGGAGTGCCTGGGTTAACATAAAATACGTGTATTCTCTCTCTCTCTCTCTCTCTCTCTCTCTCTCTCTCTCTTTTCTGAAGGTCCTCAGTATTTAATAGCTGATGTATCTTATGACCAGGATAGTAAGCCATTATGTTTCTTTTATATGAGAGAAAATCTGCTAGTATAGTAAAATAATTAAGAAATGGAATCGTAGAAATCCGAGTCACAACTGAAAAATGTTTCTTCTGGCTGACTTCAAGTTTTGATCACTGTTGTGGTTTCCTGAGCGCTATGCTTTTAAGTGGCATAATTTCCAGTTTCCATATTTCAATGAATAAATAGTTATATTCATTTACTTTCAGTATCTAAAGAATGCTTAATCTGATAGGCTTCAAAATATTAATGATGATGCGCACTGTAAGAGGGATGATGCCCCATAAGTTTAGCCTGAGATGATGCAAAATTTTAAATTTTACACAAATTGTTAAATAATTTATAAGAAACGATGGAGGTAACAGTCAACGTGTTATACTCTAAGGAAAGATTTGTATTAAAGATGAAGAAAAGAGGGAATGAGCATAAGAATGTGACTTCGCAGAAACAGTGTAACAAGGAGAAGAGCCAGAAACAAATGCACATAATAAGGAGAAAAACTAAAATTAAATTTGAAAATTATATATTATGAAAGGCCGGACCTGAACCAAAGTCAATCCATAGCCAGATGAAAAATAAGAGAACTGCGAAGGAAAAAGGATGGGATGCTGATGGTGAATGACAGAAGCAAGTGAAGAACTTACAAAAGATTCAAAGTGGTTTTTACAGAAGTGAGTTGGGAGTTACTCAATAGATCGGAAGTCAATCATTTTGAGCAAAGTAGTCTACGAGGTGGAATCATGAGCTGAGTCTCGACCACTTCCAGCACAACTAAGCAAGTACAATTCAGTGAGTACAAACACACACACGCACACACACACACACACACACACACACACACACACACACACACACACACACACACACACACACACACACACACACACACACACACGGTATCACACAGGCAGCTCCCGTGGCTCCGTTTAAAGGCTGATGTGGACATTTTAACGACGCAATTTCCCATTAAGGCATCGTGTACACGGGACGTAAAGCATCGCCGTGTGCGCAATGGCCTCTGCACGCCGGCCCAAGTCAAGAAAGAGAGAGAGAGAGAGAGAGAGAGAGAGAGAGAGAGAGAGAGAGAGAGAGAGAGAGAGAGAGAGAGAGAGAGAGAGAGAGAGAGAGAGAGAGAGAGAATGGTTCTAACCTCATCCTATTCCCTATTTGTATGTCTTATAACAAATAAGCTTTCAAATTACCTGAGGTAGGTAACAGCTTTTAGCTTGCAAATATAGGTAGGAATTCAAAATCTAACACTGGATAACTATTGAATAAATAAGAGAGAGAGAGAAACACACACACACACAGAGTATGAATGCATGTGTAGGTTTGAGAGTGCCATAAAAGTGTTTGAGGTTCTCGTGTCAACAAACTGGTTAACTGAGCGCGTGAAAATCCTTCAGGTAAATTAGTGTCCACTGGAAAACAAAAAAAAAGAGCAGGGGGAAATTAGCGACAAAGAGATAGAAGGCAAGAGAGACAAAAGAAAGAGAAGCTGATAAGGATGAAGAGGTACTGCAGTGACTTATGGATGTAGTAGATTTAAACAGCACTGTCTCTTCACAGAAAAATTACTTTATGGCAGTGAGGTGACAAGCACCAAGCATATTTGCATTTGCATTAATGATTTGTATCAGGTTGGGTTTGTTAATTTGTTTTAAAGCTAGTCGATCTTACGAGGGTCGTCAAGATTCCTTTTAACCCATAAACCACCGGTGAAGGATGGTTTAATCCCACAGAGAGGGATCAATGTAAATTTTCACTGATATAAACACACTTCTCAGTACGTAAAACTTGGTAGCATTAGATTGGTTAATGGGGATTCAATCCCATCGACTACTCGAGCGTGATTAAAGGCTGAATATAACTTGTTGGCATCTGGTCAAAAAGACTTTAATCCCTAAAACAGGGATTAAAGTAAACTCTCATGGTATATATACGAAGAGATGTTTACACTACACCTCTCTGTGTATACATCCTGTGTCGCATTAACCTGACTCACTTTATATCAGAGTGTCGCACCATATCACATTGTGTGCCGATCAACTGTTCGGCAAAACGATGTCTGTTCTTTCAACTCTTGTTCGGAATAACAGTTATGATGTTCCGACGCTTAGTCGAAATCACAATATCGATGTTTCGAACACCTGTTAGGGATAAATATATCATTTTTCAGTTATGCTATGTACTCACTCACAGTTCTTACTTTCAATTGATGATGATGATGATGATGATGATAAATATATAACCAAGATACCAGAGTGGGATAGATATTTCAAACCAGTTCGGATCTAGTTTCATGCTCACCAGAATAGAAAGAAGCATTCATACTCTCTGTTGCATACTGTACGTGTATTTGTTCGTCTTGTAGTTGAGTTAGAGAGTGAGGCTTGTTAAAGGGGTAGTGTCCGGTCCCTGAACACAGGACCAACCTGTGCTGTTTCACTGGATTTTACTCAGAAAGGGAAATATGAGTTAATGCAGATATGTGTGGTTTGAAAAAGCAAGTGTTTTGAGATATGTCCTTGTAATCTATAGGACATATAAATTATAAGGACATATAATTTATATGTCCTATTAATTATATGACCTATAATATAGGAAACGTTTTACCTATTCAGCACGACATATATATTACGAATACTGACAGGACCTGCCAGGAATGTGCAAATAATTTTGTCGTTATGTAGGGTAACGATGAAGAGGTTTCCTGGCAATGTTTTCAGCTGAAACTGTTGAATATACGGAGGAGTGATGATTCCAACGCCCTGGGACTCTGAGTATCTTCTTCCCTGGCAATGAGTCTTGCGTCTCTGTAGTTGATTAAATGGTTATGCAAGTTTCTTTGTAAAACAGGCCATTAAAACGTATTCGTCGTTATCCTACAAAACAGCAAACCACCTTGCCTATTCCGGGCAGATTCTTCTCAAATTCAACCTCTTCTCAGCATTCCTCACTTGCCCCTTCACGTCTCTATGATTCCTGTATATATTCAGATACTCTCTTTTCAGGTAGATCTGTTTGTGACTGGATAAAAGCTACTGTTGTGGGTGATACGTAGTCAATAAACGATCATATTATATGCGAATGTGTCTGTATTTTGTTCCATCGCGTCTGTATTTTGTACCATTTATCTCCATATATGGAAACGTTTTCAAACTTTTACTGTTTTCTCTGATATTTTTATTTTTATATATTTAGTTTGTCAGCACTTATTAGAGAGTTGTGAACGTTTTTATGTTAAATAATTTTTACACGTATTTTAATTTACCTATTTAGCTATACACGAAATTTTATTATCCTAAATGTCGAAAGTAAATATACAAGTACACACACACACACACACACACACACACACACACACACACATACACACACACACACATACACACACACACACATACACACACATACACACACACACACATACACACACACACAATCCAGCGATGAGGCTGTTAATCCCTGCAACCACATGCAAATAGGTAATTAAAAATAGGTGAATACATACACTTACATGGGCCTATAAGTAATTCTTACAGCTGTTCCAGAGTGGAAGTTTAAGTAATTCATTTCCCTTTTTTTTTTTTACTCATCTTTACTATGAGTAATAATAAAAAAACCAGCACCAGAAACCTTGGGGGAGTTGACACATACATTTACCTTCCCCAAGAGTCTATTTAATTACCCGCACGCCACCAAGATTTTTATTTTTCTTCAGAATAAAACTCATCAGAGGTGTTTTTACCGGCGCGAGAGGTATCCAGGATGGAAATGAGGGAGTAATGAAGAGGGAAGGTAGTGAGATGGCGCTAAGATTAAGCGAGAATTCTACCTTTTCGTTTTTAGAATTTTTTTTTTTTTATCACACTTTCTTCCAAGTACTTCATTCATTCCTTTTACTCAGGAATTTTGTTTATATTTGAGGAATTTTTATTCATACTTGAAAACACATTCTTTATTGTTTACTTCATTGTTGTTTACTTTGTACTTTATTCTATTTTGTTTATGTCATTCTTCTTCAGAGTTTATGATTGCTCCTTTACTATATTTTTTCCTTGTTTACTTTAATGTTGTTTGCCTTGTTGTTTATCTTATACTTCATTCTTTGTTTACCTTATACTTCATTCTTTGTTTACCTTGTACTTCATTCTTTGTTTACCTTGTACTTCATTCTTTGTTTACCTTGTACTTCATTCTTTGTTTGCCTTGTACTTCATTCTTTGTTTACCTTGTACTTCATTCTTTGTTTACCTTGTACTTCATTCTTTGTTTACCTTGTACTTCATTCTTTTTTTACCTTGTACTTCATTCTTTGTTTACCTTGTACTTCATTCTTTGTTTACCTTGTACTTCATTCTTTGTTTACCTTGTACTTCATTCTTTGTTTACCTTGTACTTCATTCTTTTTTTACCTTGTACTTCATTCTTTGTTTTCCTTGTACTTCATTCTTTTTTACCTTTTACTTCATTCTTTGTTTGCCTTGTACTTCATTCTTTGTTTGCCTTGTACTTCATTCTTTTTTTACCTTGTACTTCATTCTTTGTTTACCTTGTACTTCATTCTTTTTTTACCTTGTACTTCATTCTTTGTTTTCCTTGTACTTCATTCTTTTTTACCTTTTACTTCATTCTTTGTTTGCCTTGTACTTCATTCTTTGTTTGCCTTGTACTTCATTCTTTTTTTACCTTTTACTTCATTCTTTGTTTGCCTTGTACTTCATTCTTTGTTTGCCTTGTACTTCATTCTTTGTTTACCTTGTACTTCATTCTTTGTTTACCTTGTACTTCATTCTTTTTTTACCTTTTACTTCATTCTTTGTTTGCCTTGTACTTCATTCTTTGTTTGCCTTGTACTTCATTCTTTGTTTGCCTTGTACTTCATTCTTTGTTTACCTTGTACTTCATTCTTTGTTTACCTCGCTCTTCTTTTCTTCGGACACTATTTTTGCTCCTGCAAGACGCTGTGTACCAGGTCTGGGACAGGTATGAGCAGGCATACACCTGGACAGTGCGATGTGCCAGCTGGTTGAGCTTACATGTGAAAAGCCCGATTAATTAAGGCTGTCAAGATCAAAATTACTTTTATTATGTTACATGAAAACAAATATTAGCTGTGAAAAATAATTATAAAAATAAAATTTGACAAAATGTTGCGAGATTTTTCGTATCTCAGTATGAAAATAATTGGCAAATGCAGCTTTGAAAAAGTTTGGAAAAATGTTTAGCGGCATAAATTATCATGAATTTTATGGACAAATTGGAAACATAAAACAAACTGTATTTAACGATATAAAAATGTGTAACATTTAAATACTGTTACTCATATAAAAACCTTAAATATTATTAGTTAAATGCTAAAAATCTTATTAAAACAGAATGGATTTGGTTACGAAGATCAAAGTTGTTCAGTGTCTTTGTGAACGTAACTTTGAGTCAACAGTTACTGAAAATAGCGTATCGCAACCCTAAAGGTTCTTAATTATTAAAAAATAAAAATTCTCTATCCCAAAGTAGTAAAACCATCGACTGAATTTGTAATGACGCATATATTACAAAGATATGATATGCGAGGTTATTATTCTGTATTTACTAATTGCTTTAATTATGTTCCTGTAACAGCAACGTTATTTCTCAATGATGGTAACATCATGCAATTTATAAACTATAGCACTCGCAACTCATAGTAAATATAGTGCCTGACCTTGTTCAGCTCTGTTAAGAAAAACAGAAATATATAGTCAAAGTAGGTAACTCGGAAGAAAAAACTTCGCAAAGGAACAGAAACCTGTAAAGGCGACATGGATCCATAAAACGATAAACATTTCACTTCATAGTAATTTTCCACCAATTATCTTAACTTCAAAAGGTAGAAAACTGTTGGAGACAATATGTCGAGATCAAACACATCGACATAAAGTTTTTACAAACTCACAACAAGAATTTCAGAAAATCATGTTTGAATGATCTTGATTTCTCTTTCAAAATATATTTATCACGTAAGATAAAAGCAAGATGGCTGCTGTGATGTACCTAAATTTTCATGATGCTTTGTCTAAGAATTATTATCAGAGACTTATTTGAAAGAAATATAATACACAGTTGATGTTTATATACTATTATAGAGGATGTGTACTAACATCTAATGGACGCGTATTGTGTACTAATATTAATAGGTAATACATGTATTAAGTAAGATTCGTCAGGAAACAGCACAAATATTCCTGTCGCGGGTCTCAGTCATAAGATGACCCGCCACTGGAGCATCTGGTCATCTGTCAGAGGCCTTCAGCTGGCTTACCGGTTCATTCCTTTACAAAATAATACTGCTAATTACTGCTAGTATTGATGGATATATACTAATATAGATAAATCTATACTGCGTGCTAATATAAAATAAAGGGCCATAATATTGCTTGATAACTTTTTTTATGTAAACAACAACTAGAGCCAAACGAAAATAAAGTTAAATAGGTTTCATATGTGATTCCAGTAATATGTTAGATGAAATGCTCTCTCCCAGACCTTGATCCTTTCATGTTGTCTTCAGCACTTCACCTCCCAGGATGTGATCCGTTCTCGTAACCACTTTCCTGATTTTTTTTTTCGATCATTTTAGTAATTTTGGATATGTACTGCATTACATGACCGTCATCCACGTGCAGTAATACATCATTGGATGCATTATGTATTCGTGTGTGTGCGTTTATTTGTGGGGTCGAGCTGCTCAGACAGAGCACATGAAATTAACAAATATAACAGTGATCCTTTAGTAAACATAAACAGCGCAAGATCATACAATTTTTCAATAAAATTTCTCCAGAATTAGTAGACACATCACGAAATAAATACATTTGATTGAAAATAATAGTGTTTAGCTCTATTACGTTTCATAAATTTGATCTTGGTTCGCTTAGATAACTAATTATATTTCGGAATCAAAATATAGTATGAACGAGTCCGTTATCAGATATTTGCATCGTTGTGGAATTTCAGTATATCAGGGGATATCCTATAGATATCCTACACAATTGACAGTGTGCAGAAACAGAACACTTCAGATCCCATGTTACCCTGCTGAAGCACCTGCATAAAATATAACGAAGGAGCATGTTCTGGTGGAGTCATACACGACGGTCTAGTGCATCATGTACAGGCACATCACCACTGATATACAGGTGATGACGGAATCCACTGGTAGAAACCAAGGCAAATATATAATGTGTAATGCTTCCCTCAGATACTCGAAACATACAAGTGGGAAACGGGAACGTGAAATTTAGGAAAATTATAAGACAAATTCGCAGGATGGCCAAAGAAATAATAATACACATAATATTTCATTATATTGTGAATAGACTATTCCATTAGACACAATACACATTTAATTATTTTATGTATCGTAAAAGGCCTTCTGTGAAGGTATTCTTTTTGCAATATTTCTCGAGATAAGTTGAGAGTGAGAAAGGGAATGAGGAATAATGATAAGGTATCATGATATGATGACTGTGATGGAAACTCAGTTACATGTATTGTGTTTTCTTCACGAATTACTGATGGTAACTAACCAGAAGAAAATTATATGTTGACTGGCGAATCCGATGTAATTTTTCTGACTAAATACGCGTGTTAAAAAATACACACGCACACTGTGCACACACACAAGATATATCATCTATATAAAATAGATATATATATATATAAATAATTTTAGGTAGATTAGTTCACATGACTCCACATTCCGAAGGGTCGACTCTCCGTCATTCCTTGCAATCAATGAACAAACACGGGATTTACAAACCGAAGAAAAAATAATTCCTCTTTACGCAGAAGTAGACTTTTACATTGTCGTGAATGTAACTGAACAGGTCGTTAGCGAAGAAGACTATTTGGAACCGGGCGCTGGGGAGTTGATCTCCAGAACCATCTGCAGGTTAACATCACATATGAGGAGATATAAGTTATGCATCTCCATCTCCCAGGTGAAGCGGAGATTATTTCAGTTCTCCTGCCACATCTTGCACTGCAGAATCTGTGATGAGTGTGGATAGAGTAATTCACATATACTTTGTCCTAGTATTTTAATTTATTTAACTGAACCATATTGAACCCTGCAGATAAGCTGTACTTTGGACAAGTTACATAATTAGTGTACCGTTCAATACCCTACAGACAAGCCATACTGCCGCCGCCACAGTAAGACCATCTACGGAACAGCACTACACGAACCTGCGAGCGTCACCTGCGAGGTGGAGGCCAGTCCTGGCCCCGTCACCTTCAGGTGGACCTTCAATAACACTTCCGAACACCTTCCCATCCCGGCCTCTGCTGTAACTTCCCAGGTGAGTTACCTTCCGTCCCAGCTTCCTCGTTACCTATTATTTGAGTTATCTTCCATCCCAGCCTCCACCGTCATCTTCCAGGTGAGATTTTTTTACTCATCTCCAATTATGGGCCAAGAACTGTAGTCATGCCACAGCATATATCAAAGCCCAGGATACGACCCACAGCAGTCGACTATACATCTAGATGCATAATTTCTATGAGCAGAGGCAACAGGTGTAAAGAGACTTTCTCATTCGTCTCGCCTTGCCCGGGGTCGTTACCCTCCTTTCCAGGTGAGTGTCTCTCTGCACCTAACGAGCACCTTTGCCTCGAGTTGATTCACCTTTATAAAAGTTAGTCTTTCAGCATCTTAAAGTTTTTTAATACGGGAACTATTATTGTAGTGGATATTATATTAAATCGAATTAATATTAATAGTTTTAGTTTTGGAAGTCTTTGCTATGTATTATAGAATAAATAAAACATATTTGAAATATAGGGGGTGGTAGGAGAAAATTCTCAAACAGCTTCAGGGAGAACCTTGAGTTTTTCCTGAAGCAAGTTTATTCTTTTCTCTGAGGATGAGGGTCCCTAGGACAGTTCTAGAGGTGGTACCTCCCTATATATATATATATAATATATGTATGTATATATATATATATATATATATATATATATATATATATATATATATATATATATATATATAGATAGATTCTCTAATGAATGATGTTAATTGCAGTAATTATACAGATCAAACCTAATTATCTGAAAATGTGGAGAATTGTGTTCAAAGTTTATCTACACACGACCACAAAAAAAGTTATTTAATTGCAGTGTTTACCTGCAAAAATAATTAATGCATCACAGATGAAAACAAAGCACGACATTAGTTTAACATATCCGAAAATAAATAATACACTGTGATTTACAGCAGAGCCACACATCTATAGAGGTTAAAAAATTATTTGGCCTCAATTAACCAATATTTGTAAATAACGAAATAGCGATTTCGTATGACCCTGTAACTAACCAACAAAATTTTCTCACACACACGCAGGATTTCCTTTCCGTGGCCAGTTATGCTCCCAAGAGTCACCTGGACTATGGCACACTCTTGTGCTGGGCCTTCAATGAGATCGGGGAACAGAGCGTTCCTTGTGCATTCGCTATCATTGCAGCAGGTGAGACAATAGGATATGTATAAAGAATATGCAGGTACAATACCGTGACTATAGTTATCTAGAACAGAGGGACTGACCTCTTTATTTTTCCACTGTCTTCGTACTTCATCTGTGAAGTGAACTGAAAAAAGCCATTGGTTGGCGAAATGTTTTCAAATTTCGATGCCCTGTGCGTACTCCCTCATCTTGTCGGTATTGCGCACCATTATTGCGGAGAGACGAAAGGCTCACTGACACGGAATGACAATAGCAGTTTGGGATATAATTTAGTTTCACCTTTTTTATTATTTTATTTCTTTTCAGGGGATTTTTGGAAATGTACTCACCTATTTGTGCTCAACTCTTTGTGATTGTAGGGGTCGAATCACAGCTCTTGGCTCCGCCTCTTCATTGGTTGCTACAAGGTCCACTTTCTCCCTGCCCTTGAGTTTTATTGTACCTCTTCTTAAAGTTATGTATGGATCCTGCCTCCACTACATCACTCTCCAGATTGTTACACTTCCTGATAAGTCTATGACTGAAGAAATACTTCCTAACATCCCTATGATTCATCTAACTCCAGATGTGACCCCTTGTTACTGTGTCCCGTCTCTGAAACATTCTGTCCTTATCTACCTTGTCAATTCCTTTCAGTATTTTATATGATGTGATCATGTTCCCCCCCTGTCCCTACTATCTGTGTTTGTGTGTGTAATGGTTTCCAGCGTGCGGTAGTTGCTGTTGATATGATGTCATGGTGTTTCCTCTAATTGTGTGCATGTGTGTGGGTGGAGGTGCGGAAAGTTGCTTTCTTTTTGAACTTCTTTAATCTTTGTTTTTTGTTCTCTCTTAGTCTCTGTCTGTCTGTCTGTCTGTCTGTCTGTCTGTCTGTCTCTCTCTCTCTCTCTCTCTCTCTCTCTCTCTCTCTCTCTCTCTCTCTCTCTCTCTCTCTCTCTCTCTCTCTCTCTCTTCTCTCTCTCTTTCCCTCTCGGAATGAAATGGTTTTTGTTTGTTTTTTTCATTCAGTTTTTCACTCGCAATTTTTCCTCTACAACGCCGCCTTCCGTCCGCTAAACCTCTCTAGCTCTGTTATCTCCCTCTTACACTCTCCTCCTCATCATTCCGTCCTTCCTTGCTTTCTAGTTTTTTGAATCCCTTTCCTTCTTTCCTTTAATTCCCTCATTCCTTCCTTCGCTTACTCATTCGTTCCCCTTTCCTTCTTCCTTATTAGTTCATTCCTTCTCTCCTTGTTGTCTTCTTTCTTTTACTCCGCAAGCTTCCTTCTTCTCTTCATTTTTGACTCCCCTAACTTCCTGCCTCGCCGTAGGTGCGAGTGTGCCTGCCACTGCTTGCTCCTCCTCCAGATACTGTCTTATCCTCCGCTAATATCACGGGCCATATCTTACCATTTATGTGGCAATAAAAGTCTCTTGTATTGTACGTACTTGGCGAGGTTATGAGTTTTTCTCTTATTGCGGCGAGTCGTAAATCCTTAAAATGTTTGGTGCCTCCCTTTGCAGCAATAATTATTAGTTTCTGGGTCTTTTTTTTTTTATTACCTCGAGATCATTTTTCCGTGGCAGAGGGGATTTTTACCTTAATTCTTATGAAATTCGATGTTATTTCTACGTGGGAATGGTGGTAAGGTATGATGCGAAGGACTTTATGCTAGAGAAGGTATTTGTTTTTTGTTTGTGTGTGTGTGTGTTTTCTTTAATAAAAATACATAGCTCACTATCGTTCACTCGACATGTGTATTTATGTATACCTGTACAGGCGGCTGTGTATATACATACATATGTGATTAATGTGGGTTGGCATTAATTGCTAGCAGCAGTTTCTATTATTGCTCGAACACTTTGCATACTTTATGAGAACGTATATTTCAGGTTTTAATTAATGAACAATTGTGTTTGTGTGTGTGTGTGTGTGTGTGTGTGTGTGTGTGTGTGTGTGTGTGTGTGTGTGTGCGTGCTTCTCTGGTACTTTGCAGTTAAAGCATAAAATGAACAGATACAATATGTGTTCTGTGCAAGATACGGAATACAGAAAGTTGAAGAAGCTACGAACCTCAGACAGAGAATGAGGGGTATGTACATAGCGCCTGAGGCGGCGTATATCAGCTAAATAACTGTGGCAAAGTATATACGCCTAGCAAACTTAAAAGCATTCTAATACCTCAACTATACGTCCTTCAGAACTCATTGTACTGCGTTGATCAAACACTTCATGAGGCACAGCACCAGCACTGAACAGCACCAGCACTGAACAGCACCAGCACAGAACAGCACCAGCACAGAACAGCACCAGCACTGAACAGCACCAGCACTGAACAGCACCAGCACTGAACAGCACCAGCACAGAACAGCACCAGCACAGAACAGCACCAGCACAGAACAGCACCAGTACTGAATAGCACCAGCACTGAATAGCACCAGCACTGAACAGCACCAGCACAGAACAGCACCAGCACAGAACAGCACCAGCACAGAACAGCACCAGCACTGAACAGCACCAGCACTGAACAGCACCAGCACAGAACAGCACCAGCACAGAACAGCACCAGCACTGAACAGCACCAGCACTGAACAGCACCAGCACTGAACAGCACCAGCACAGAACAGCACCAGCACTGAATAGCACCAGCACTGAATAGCACCAGCACTGAATAGCACCAGCACTGAAAAGCACCAGCACAGAACAGCACCAGCACAGAACAGCACCAGCACAGAACAGCACCAGCACAGAACAGCACCAGCACTGAACAGCACCCACTCCCAGAAATCAAAGAAAGTATAGAGATTCTCTACGAGTATTATCCCAGAACTAAATTTAAGGATGTACTAAGAAAGTAAGAGGAAAAGCAGGGAAAGCATCACAACGACGTTCCCGATACCTCAGATGAATTGATTAGAAAGATCGCAGACAAGAGAGCATAGGCAGAAGATAAGTAAATAAATGAATCAACGCATATTACAGAAAGTAGTTTTTTCAGTCTGAGTGAGAATTCGGTGGAGACAGAATTCTTACACATTCTTAAGAGTAAGTATGATGAAATCTATGAAGCCAAGAATATTATGTTATTGTTATTTGTCCGGAGATGGAGCCATTAGTAGAGACTCGTTCCTGTAACTACGACTGGGTAAGAACATGTACATACACGCTCAAACACATGTCAACACGAAGAAACATGCTCAGAGAAACACACACACACACACACACACACACACACACACACACACACACACACACACTCGACCCCTGCACCACAAAATGGGAAAATTTAATATGCATCTAAATTAAAAAATAATAATATCTGATGTATTGAATATATTTAACAGTTACAATAATCTTCCAAGAAAACTTGAACTGAAAAACATAAATATTTTTATAAAACATCCAAAGAACATAGAGCATATAAACAGAAAAATGAAGCATAATTTAAAGAAATAAAAAATAAGAGTGTGAGTGCAACAGGAGATAATGAAAAAAAAAATCAAAGTTTAAATTACAAGCATTTCAGAGGACTTGTGTTGCTTTAGCAACGGTCAGAGTGATGGGAGGAGAGGGAAGGCACCGTGTTGAGAGAGGGAAGGAAGGGTTAAGCGAGGAAGAGAATGAGAGAGAGAGAGAACTATGAGAGGGTGGGAAAGGATTGGAGGAAGAAAAAGAGCGGTGGTAAGAGAGAGAGAGAGAGAGAGAGAGAGAGAGAGAGAGAGAGAGAGAGAGGAGGGAGGGAGGGAGTTAGAGAAGACAGACATGGAGAAAGAAGAGTATAATGGATGGAGAGCGGGAGAGAAGGGTGGAACACAAAGCAGGATTTGTCAGCCTTTACAGTAAGAGAACAACAATAATGGAAGAATGATACCAGAAAACAAATTAAGTTAATTTAGAAAATGTGTAACAAAATAACATATATTCAACTAACTATCCACATACGTCGTTACTAAGAGCAAGTTAACCTAATTAAGCCTTCAGGCGCGCCGCCAAGTCTCTCCGACTCCAAGTCGCACCGACGCCCAGTCGCACCGACGCCCAGTCGCACCGACTCCAAATCGCACCGACGCCAAGTCGCACCGGCGCCCAGTCGCACCGGCGCCCAGTCGCACCGGCGCCCAGTCGCACCGGCGCCCAGTCGCACCGGCGCCCAGTCGCACCGGCGCCCAGTCGCACCGGCGCCCAGTCGCACCGACGCCCAGTCGCACCGACGCCCAGTCGCACCGACGCCCAGTCGCACCGACGCCCAGTCGCACCGACGCCCAGTCGCACCGACGCCCAGTCGCACCGACGCCCAGTCGCACCGACGTGGAGGCCGGTGTAGGGAGCACCTCGTCTCTGGTAATTATCATAAAACAAAATTTTCAGATAAATATTTGTCGTTAATTCAGCCTCTTGTCTGTGTGTACTGCATAACCCATTCGGGCTTAGCGCATGTTTTTGAGCATATGTATATGTGTGGTTGAGAGATAGATAGATAGAGAGAGAGAGAGAGAGAGAGAGAGAGAGTCTTAGAAAGTCCCAAGGCAACAGAACGTAGCAAGCAGATTGTATGACAGGCAGTTGATGATATCTGTGGAACTAAAGCAACAATCTTCTGAAGGTGACATCAGTTGGATGTCTAAATATACAGTACTCGTGCTACCGTCTATTTCATTTTCTCCACGTGGGTTGTTCCGAATCTTTATTTCACTTTTCTGTTTTGTTCTCGTCCTCGTTTGTATCTCTTCTGTTTTTCTCATGTTCCCTTCTTTCGTATAATTCAAATTTCTACTTGTTTCAGCATTATAATTATTTTTCTTTAAATGGAGTTCAATTAAACATTAATTCTTGAGCACAATAAAATTGTAAGTTAACGTGAATAATACAATATTGTCGCTGAAAATGAGAATTATCTAAGTGAGGAGAAAATAGAAAAGAATTGAAGAAAGATGAAAAACAAGTATATTGAATAAGCAATGAAGAGCGCCCAGAGCCTCTTTGATGGAGGACTCTGCCAAAAATTTAATAGTCCCTCACTTGATAGTGTCGCTGGCCCAGGGAACCAAATCTGCCGTACACACGCAACGGAACTCTGCTATGAAATGAGAAAACTTAAGGTACAAATGACCACATTCTTTGCTGATGACACAGCTGGGAGAGTAGTAACACGTACTGAAAGGAGATGATTGATGCACTGCTAAATAATGTAGCTGAATGGCAGTTAACTGGTAGTTCTATATCTTCTTCTGTCAGCTCTGTTCGTGATGATACTTGTGACACTGCAGGAGCACATATTTATATATTTTAATCACATACTGTGATACCTGGAATACTAGAATCACCAGAAACTTAAAAATATCTGTGCGACACATTAACACAGACGACAGTAATCATTCCCGATCTTCCGTTCATTTTTCCATCACACACACGCACACACACAAACACACACACACACACACACACACACAAACTATAGAGCAGTGTCACTGACAACACGGTTTCAGGGACGGGAAATCCTGTGTCTTAAACCTACTGGAGTTCTATGACAGGGTGACAGTAGTAAGACAAGAGAGAGAGAGAGAGAGGGGGGTGGGGGTAGACTGCATTTGCTTGGATTGTAAGAAAGCGTTTGACACAGTTCCACACAAGAGATTAGTGCAAAAACTTGAGGACCAGGCAGGGATAACAGGGAAGGCACTACAATGGATCAGGGAATACCTGTCAGGAAGACAGCAGCGAGTCATGGTACGTGGCGAGGTGTCAGAGTGGGCACCTGTGACGAGTGGAGTTCCACAGGGGTCAGTTCTAGAACCAGTGCTGTTTCTGGCTTTTTGAATGACGTTACGGAAGGAATAGGCTCCGAAGTGTCCCTGTTTGCAGATGATGTGAAGTTGATGAGAAGAATTCAATCGGATAAGGACCAGGAAGAACTACAAACAGATCTGGACAGGCTGCAGGCCTGGTTCAGCAATTGGCTCCTGGAGTTCATCCCCACCAAGTGTAAAGTCATGAAGATTGGGGAAGGGCAAAGAAGACCGCAGACGAAGTACAGTCTAGGGGGACAGAGACTACAAGCCTCACTTAAGAAAATGATCTTCGGGTGAGTATAACACAAGGCACATCTCCTGAGGCGTACATCAACCAAATAACTACTGCAGCATACGAGCGCCTAGCAAACCTCAGAACAGCATTCCGCCATCTTAATAAGGAATCGTTCAGGACCCTGTACACTGTATGTTAGGCCCATATTGGAGTATGCAGCACCAGTTTGAAACCCCACACCTAACCAAGCACGTAAAGAAACTAGATAAAGTGCAAAGGTTTGCAACAAGACTAGTCCCAGAGCTAAGGGGTATGTCTAACGACGAGAAGTTAAGGGAAATCGACCTGACGACACTGGTGGACAGGAGAGATAGGGGGTACATGATAACGACATATAGAATACTGAGACAGAATGTTCCAGAGATGGGATACAGCAACAAGAGGACACTGTTGGAAATTGAAGACACAGATGACTCACAGGGATGTTAGGAAGTATTTCAACAGTCACAGAGTAGTCAGGAAGTGGAATAGTTTGGGAAGCGATGTAGTAGAGGCAGGATCCATACATAGCTTTAAGCAGAGGTATGATAAAACTCAGTGCAGGGAGAGTGACCCAGTAAAGGCCAGTGAAGAGGTGGGTCAAGGAGCTATGAATCGACCCCCGAAACCACAACTAGGTGAGTACACACATTAAAAAAGGAATATGAATTGCAAAGAAATACTGGATGCTCTTGAATTGTCCTTGCTGTAATCCTGGTGAAAAAAAAAGATCTCCCATTACCACATTTTTTAACACTAACGCACATTAGTAGAGCATTTTTATAAGATGATTTATTTAATAACAAAAAAGGTGTAGAGATGAGAGATTCTTCCTCACTAACCAAATAGTTTTTGAAAACACGTTGGTGGAAGAAATTTCAAATAGATAAGAGTTCATAAACTGTAAATTCTGAGCTGGTCAGAAGACCTGTTACACTGTGTCACACAGGAAAGAAAAATTATTATTACAAAAGAGAAACAGGTCGAGAGGACAGATAATGAAAAAGGTAATGGAAACTTAAACGAAACAAAGCGAGACAACAGGAAACGTCAAATTAAAAAAAAAATACGTAGAACCCCTAAGGCTCGGTTCTTGAGCTGATGACATTACTGAAATATTGAAATTGTGTTTCTGGGGATAAGGGTAAAAGAATCCTTCGTATCGAAGTGACATAGATTACAGAGTGTAAATAGACACTATGAAACAGATTTTGTGAACATCTGAGAGTAAGAAGGATCTGAGAATGATTATCTATAAAAAACAGCCTCTAAATTGCTATTGAAGGAAACGAATTTTGAATTTAAAAAATCCGACTCATCTGCACTAGTCTGTGCTTTTTACTTTTTTTATAATCTTTATACAAAAATTGCAAAAACTGAAGAAGCTGAAGAAAAAGAGGAAGAGAAGAGATAGAGATACGAGATTTTGAGAGACAGAAATATCATGACTATGCCAAGTGAGGATGATGAGTGGAAACATCACGCACTTGAATGTTGCAACGAAAAATAGCGCATCAGGAGAGATATAGCTCTCTAAATTAATTGTGAAATGAAGCAGGAATGTAGAGCAATATACGATAGAAAGACATAAATATGAATAATGCAAACAGTGATAAAGACATACTCAGATAAATGTATACTCACACACATACATACTCACACATTCACACATACGCACACACACTGCAGCTGCTACTACTACTACTACTACTACTATTACTACTAGTACTACTACTATTACTACTACCATTACTACTGCTATTTCTACTTCTTACAATACATACTACTAATTAGAGATACTATCTACAATAGTATCTGCCTATTGTAGAAACTATATACCTACAAAAACAGTATAATAATACCAATTCTGACAAATATTACTGCTATCTTCAATAATAACAACAACACCAACAACTTCTTCTATCATTACTTGCAAACACTACTACTATTTACAAGTTACTAGACGAGAAAAAAATCTCTATTTTGTTAAATGTTTGGGAATGAGCTGTGTATTCATGAGAAACTGTCGACACTTTTGTAACTCAATGAAAACTTGCTTAAACAAGATTATAAACCAATTTTAATTTGTTTAAAAAACTTGAAAGCGTTATTATTCGCAAAGGTTTTAGAATTGTTATTTATCTCCTCACTGACACCCTTCAAGGGACGATCCCTTTATCCCTTTAACAATACCTGTAGAGAGATCAAATTAGAGATATGTGCAAAAACATCATAACAGTCAAAGAGAGAGAAATTAAATAGGAAGTAGGAGGGAAACAGGCAACAAACAGTAAAAACATGCAGCGAGAAAAACAAGCTGGTAAGATCAACAAAGAGAAACAAGGGTAGCAAGAACATTGGTGGGTGTTGGTATGCACGAGGTAGCAGCAGGCAGACGGCCACCCCGCGGCTCTGAAGGAGCACACACACACAAAATGAGCAAACTCTGACCTTCGTTTAATTCTCGAAAAGCTTTTTATTGGTTAAAAAAAAATCATTCTCTCGCTTCCCTCCTCGAAATTTACAAAGTTCTCACTAAGAGTTGCTGGTACATGCATCTGGTCTTAGAGATCACTGATGTCAGACTCACGCAGTGCAAGTTTAATTTATACGTGTACGTGCAATGCTTGATTAGTTAATCCGGAAAAATAATGTTTTTAATTTGATATGGAATAATAAATGTAAAATATAATGATCTGGGTATGCGAAGCACAATTAATAATAATTAATATGTGCACAGGTTTCAGGACAGCAATAATTTTGTCAAATAGGTTTGACAAATGCAACAACACCTAATTTTGGTTGCATTAACAACTCTTGCTGCTATATGTATTTAACACCACTTCCACGGTAACTATATGAAGCATTACTGCAACATGATGGGCAACTAACACACGTCTTTAACTACCACATGATGCTCAACTACCATGGTTGAATGGCTCATTTCACACAATATTTCACATAGAATTCAATTAACGTTTACGGTATAAACATTTAGAAACCACCTGAGGATTTATAATTATATTATAGGATTAATTATTTTCCCCCCTATGTTTTTAATACCATAGTTACGTTACTTAATTTCTACCGAGAATGACATGATCTTCATCAGCAGTTTGAATAGTGTTCAATAGTTTTGTCACACTTTCTAAACTACTGCAACATGTGCACTTTTATGGTTTTCACTATTTATCTTGTCAGTCCTCCCTATTATCTCTTTTTATTTTGAACAAAGAGAACACAACTTTTTTTCCTTTTTACGAAGTAGCTTAGTCAATTCTACGGAATTACAATGGCTCGCTGCTGAGGCCAGAAAAAAAATTTATTTGTCCTTTAACCTTTTGTATCTCTATATTTTTCTAGTGTGCCCTTCCTTTGTATGCAATGATGTTGATTTCGTTCTGGGGAAAAGAAAGAATTGTTTTGTGCTGAAAGCTACTCCTGTCTGATGCTTCAGTATCCTATTTGTTAATTTCCCTTTGACAGACAGCAGTTGAGAAGCGCAGACCATTAAAACAAAGATGAACTGCATAAGTTTGTGTGTTGATCTGTGAATGTGTGCAAAATTTACCGTGAACACAAGACAGAAAGTAAAGTTTAAATAGCAGTCATGAGTCTACGTAAAAACATCTATAGAAATTTGACAGCGAATTACTGGTGGCCTGGTGGCTAAAGCTCTCGCTTCACACAACAAGGGTCTGGGTTCGATTCCCATCCAGGGTAGAAACATTGGGCGTGTTTCTTTACACCTGTTGTCTATGTTCGCACATCAGTAAATGGGTACCTGGGTGTTAGTCGACTGGTGTGGGTCGCATCCTGGGACACTGACCTAATTTGCCCGAAATGCTCAGCATAACAAGGGGGTTTCTATGTAGTATGTCAGCTAGGACTGTATACCTTGTACATGTAGTAAATAAAGTTACTATTATTATTTTTAACAAGCACTGTAGGTAAATATTACGTCTAATAAGAAGACATTAAAGAGTGGAGGTTTTCAGTGTAGGATGTCGAGTGTTAATGTAAAAAATTCTTCGATATAAAGGTCCAATTATTGAAAATTTTATTGTAATTAAAAATAATTAAAGTCAGAAGAATATCAGTGAAAAGTATGAAAATACATATAATATGATTTGTTGTGACAAAGTTAACCAGTTCGAGAGTAAATCACTAATCATGTTAGAGCTGAATAACGCAAAATATTTAATCAATATATTAGTAAATAAACAAAATCTATGAATAATTTTCTTTTTGTAGAGTTAATGGTACTCTTAGATTTGCTGAATTGGTGTTACCTTTCTTTCCTCCTCACTCTCTTCTTCTTCATCATCATTTCTTCGTTTTCCACATTTCTTTTCTTTTTTTTCCTCCTCTTATTCCTCCTCTTTTACACCTCTTGTTCCTGTTCCTGCCCAACATACCCGTATTTTTTTTTTATATTTTGTTCATTATTATTATTAATTTAATATCCGGTATTTGAGATCCTTTATTTACCTCTCAGATACATGGAAAATGTACTTCAATACAGAGATATGTAAATTAGTAAATATGAAATTCATGGAAAGCCGTCAGATAAGAAGAAAAGGAGAATTGTGGATCAGTCACTAGTAATGACCTCATACGAACTAAACAATCTTGCCGGGAGTCTCTGGAAGTATGATAGGCATACCTGCCATGAATTTTAAGCACAGTATGTGAAAACCTTTGTACAACATGTAACACCTTTGAAAGGTCTTGAATATATTGTTTGATATTTGGTCATCAAATTATAGAACAAGGATGAGGATAAACGGAACAAGGTTCAAGGTAGGCCAACAAAGCGCTTTTAGGTACTAAAGAAATTTGACACAAATATGAAGAACTATTTGGTATGGAAGGGGATTCGATGACACAAGAAAACTTTTAAAACTCCGAGGCACGAGGTGCAACACAAACAAGAGTAAAAACATTTTTGTTAACAGACTTGTAGAGTACTGGAACAAGCAACTTTCCAAAATTGTAAAAACAATAAAAATATAGTACTTTATGGGGAGTTTAGGCACTCACTTTGCATATATCGTATTCAGCTAAATACATGAAGGATTTACCGTAGTATCTAGCGTTCTCACCAGCCAGGACTGGTCACTGGTCAGCCGGATGACCGAGGACAGTAGTGGTGGTCGTGGTAATACTATGAACTACGTAGGGAATAGTGGTGGAGGTAGTATAAGTGATAGTTGTAGTGATAGTAACAACAGTAGATTCTATCATTATACATCTGCCCTGTTCTTTCATTTTAAATTTCCTTGCACGTGTTTCAATACAGCACAGCTATACCGATCATCCTCGTTATCATGCAAGCAGTGTGACCCAGAGATAACATTGTCACGTGTTATGAACCTCTCAGCACATTATTTTGATAAAAAGTGTAAAATCTTTTGTTAGCTGCCCTTCAGTTTCTTTTTTTTTCTCTCTCTCTTCATATTTATCCATCTCCACCTTTACACAATTCTAGGATTCGGAAGCATCCATAACTCAGCATAGAGCAGAGCCATTTAGGAACATTACTGTGCGACGCACCTTAACTGTATCATACGCGAGAGCGACTTCATTGTGAAAATTATTGAAATGATTTAGGATCAGCATTAAACAGCTCGAATTCTCGGAGACTCTTAACGCCAGGCTGAAACAGAATCGTCTAATGCAGTGTTTTAAGTGCGTTAATCACCGGAATTACATAACGACAGCGTATGACGACACTCGTTATGTATCATTTAGCAGGAAAGGTTTGGCTTAATGAGAAGTGCTAGAATTTTTAGGCATTGAAATCGCTCTCATGTCTTCGCATCGTGTTTCCCTGATTCTCTTCCCTTCTACTACTTACTCCCTTCAAAGTAATAACCCTGATATCATCTCTTGTTTCAAGTTAATGGAGCTGTCCTGTTTTTTCTTGGATCAAACCTCTATTGGTTTGGCGTTTCTCCATAAAAATACTAATATTTTTTTCCCTTTCTACTGTAAAATACAAAATATATATACCTGGTCAGAATATTTCGTTGACATTTGCAGTTGACGTAGATCATATTTAATGGAAGGTACTCGCATTTTATTGTTTGCGTATAAAACCAAAGTCTACTGAAATGATTTGCAGTTCTTCCTCTCTGTTGTCACCTTAAGGCACCGGCGATATGCATTGTTAAATTGAAACCTGGAGGGCGTTGTGGCTTATCACAGATCATTGTCATGTCCAGGATGCAAATCTTTTTGTTACATACCATGTACTCTGCCAAGTACCATACTGTGTGCTCTGTTAAGTACCATACTATAGCTTCTTTTAACATACTATATACTCTGCTAACATACTGTGTGCTCTGTTAAGTACCATAGCTTCTGCTAACTAACATACTGTGTGCTCGGCAAAAAGTATCATACTATGCGCTGTGCTAAGTAAGGACAACTACATTTTTAGCTATTATATTTATTTCGTATCTTCCTATTTATCAGAACAATTCCTTAAAATAAACTCATTTTAATCATATCGGAAAAACGCTATTTTGTTTCTATCTACTGTTTCCCCTCAGTACCTTGTGGTTATCTGTAATTCCCAATTGTAAATCTGTAGTTATATTTACCGAAATGGGAACTTTACCCAATTTTCTCCATATTACGGAGTTTGAATTGAAGTTATGTGCATTAGCACGTAACTAAACTTCGTTAACTGTCTTGTCTAGGCTTCAATAGTTCTGTATAAATCTTAGACTGTCTTACCAACAGGGCCGCCGGACCCGCCCAAGAACTGTTCGATTGCTAACCAAACGACAGACACCATCGAGGTGGAATGTGTGGCTGCCTTCGACGGCGGACTCCCTCAGACCTTCTACATGGAGGTAAGGAATACCAGCCTGCAGAAGTCAATAGGGAGATTTTAGCAACCTATAGGGTTGTTTGTTGATGTTGATGATGTTGTTGCTATTATTATTATTACTGTTGTTATTTCTCCTGCTGCTGATATTGCTGTCATCACCACCTTGGAGCACCCACCAAATAAAGCAAGGAATTTTAGATAGAAAAGGTGTAACCAGACTAGTTCCCGAGATAAGGGAGGAGCACTATCAGATGCAAAATAAACTGAAACCGACTAGGCTTCAAATGGTCACATGTGCTCGTTCTTGAAAACGAGACCTTCCAAATAAACGAATAATGAAACTCCGAAAAAAAAAATAAAAGATATGAAATGCAAGCATGAGAGAAAAAATTATTCAAGAATGAGTGAGGCAAACACAAAGAAAACAGGTGCATAAATAAATAATGCATCATATAATATGCACATAATTAGTTATAAGACTCAACTAACTAGAGTTATTATCAAAAAAAACAAACACACACTGAAAAAAATAATGTGTGGGAATCAAAAATATCTACATACAGAGAGATACGGACAGGGACTGCTGCATTAGCACACATTAACGTCAGCATCAAAGGGAGCAGATGACATATATTAGAGGGGAGAGAAGGTACGGGAAAACAACGGACAATTAAACCCACACTCCTATACCTCTCCCTTCCCTCCACATGACCAGCCCTCCACTCCTTCCCTCCACATGACCAGCCCTCCACTCCTTCCCTCCACATGACCAGCCCTCCACTCCTTCCCTCCACATGACCAGCCCTCCACTCCTTCCCTCCACATGACCAGCCCTCCACTCCTTCCCTCCACATAACCATCCCTGCACTCCTTCCCTCCACATAACCATCCCTGCACTCCTTCCCTCCACATAACCAACCTTCCACCTCCTCAATATGCATAATAAACTTCCATCCGTTCCTTCCACATCATCTAACAAGTCCCAATGAATTTTTACTTTCCATGGTTGCTTTGACAATTATATTGTTACAGCGATATACAGCAAAACACAATATACTTTGTAAAGTAAAAGGACACAAGTGCAACTAATGTGACATTTTTATTGTGGCAACGTTTCGCTCTCCAGGAGCTTAGTCAAGCTGAAGCTTGAATAGCTAACATTGTAATGATATCAGAATATCAAATAAATTAATAAATGTGATTTCTTAATTATCCAAAATGGACCGAAATGTCTCGTAAAGTTTCGTCTCCAACTGTGGGATATTGATTTTTTCCAGCCACTTAACTGTAAGTTTTATTCCTCTTAGTGAGAGATAGAGACAGATGTACAAAGAGAGAAACAGATAGAACGAGAGATAAAGAAAACGAGAATAGCAGATGTGGAGAACAAAAAGAGCAGGAAATCGGGAGGCAGAGCTAGAAGTAGTGATATAGAGCGGGAGATGATGAGACAGAGGGAGAGACAGCAAAAGGACATGAAGAGTAACAGTGTAAAAAAAAAAGTTGTAAGTAGAAATTCGTTTAAAAATAAGTAAATATTTGTAATACGACTACGGGTGAGCATCTTGTGTCGCTTGTTCGCGATTTTTGCATCATTTATTACGTCTTTTGCATCTTGCGTCGCTTGTTCGTGATTTTTGCATCAATTATTACGTCTTTTGCATCTTGCGTCGCTTGTTCGTGATTTTTGCATCAATTATTACGTCTTTTGCATCTTGCGTCGCTTGTTCGCGATTTTTTGCATGTAGCATAAATGTGCAATAAATTCTAAACAAAGATATGAAATTATTATTCAATAGCAGATGAACAGTAAATAATAATAAGGAAAGGTGCGACTAAAGGTAATTATTATTATTATAATCAAAAAGAAGTGCTAAGCCACAAGGGCTATACGTTGAGGATAGAGAAGGCGGAGGAGGAGGAAGAGGAGCAGGAGCCGGCCCCTCCCTCCCCCCCCCCACCGACGATAGTTCCTCATCGCCTCTACAACAATATTGAGGCAGTAATAACAATCTTGCTGGGTATATAGTCCAGCTAGTTTCAACATATTACACCTTAATGAAACTCCTTTAATTAAATCTCCCGTCTTGGGAGGACACAACAGCCCCACTAATATCCCCGTTCGTCTGCAACGTCCTCTTCTCCACCTCCTGTCTCTCTCTCTCTCTCTCTCTCTCTCTCGTCTCCCTCCTTTCCCTCCCCTTTACCTTCTTCTCATGCAGGTCTTGGTATGAACTTCTTTAGGAGTTTCATTAAGGTTCTCATTACATTACCTGGGAGTCACAGGTGAAGGTGGCTACCGGCTCTTCATTTCCTTGATGACCACAGAGAGTGAAGACAGCTTACTGGGTGCTGTCTGCCTTGTGTTCTAAACATTTGCAGCTTTAAAGATTCCGTCAATGCGTGAATAGGATCAGTGATTCGCTGAACTATATAGAAATAATGTGAAAGATCTTGAGAGAAAGACACGACTACGTAAAATTGCATTCATGTTGTCTGATTTTTAATAGAGTAATTTTATAGTAGGAAATTTTTACTTTTTTTAAAGACTTATTGTTGAAAGGAAATTTGAAGAATTCACCTTAGGTCAGAAACATATTGCGAAATATTGCTTAAAATGGAGTGATATTTTTGGAGATGGTGCTCAATCAGGGTCTGATTTTAAGGTATCTTATGTTCAGTATAGTAAATAAAATGTCATAGAATATGATTCATGCATTAGAGTTTCCTAGCACGTGTGTGAGTGTGACAGTCGCCAGTCTCTCATTAACATCCTTAGCAAAGTTAATTTGTGCGGTGATTAGTATTCACGGCAGTAATTAGCGTGGGTGGGTACACACTAGCGGGAAATGTTTGCTAGTGAAAAATCTTGTCCCTCAACTTTTGGTCGGCTGATGTGATTCATCTTTGTCGCGCCTGCTTTTGAAGCCGTGTATGATAAGTTTCTACTTTGTTAATTAATCTCTATTTAATTCCTTTTCTTCTCTATGGCTCACTTGGTAGTTCAGCTTCCACTGGTGTCTTGTTGTTTTCTGTTCATTGGTACCAGAATGTCTTTCCTAGTTCAGATATTGTGTTCCTAAGCAGGTTTTGATCTCGGTTATAATAGAAGCCTGGTGGTGAGCTACTCAAAATTCTGTAGCTTCGTTATATGTTTTACTAAATTCACATTTATTACTGGTGCTCTTTATTCAAAAACTGAGTTAAAATTTAAGGTGTGTGCTAATATGTGTGTGCTAATTCTGGTGTGTGCTAATATATACTCTACTCCTTTGTTTGTACTCTTTTCTTCACACTCTTAGGCGAGCATGATATATGGTTATGAATGACTGTCAGGAATCGTACAAGTAGTTTGCTTGCCTATTCATACAACTGGAAATTTATTTCAACATCCTGTACTAAACCTCTATATCTTTTCAGGAATATTCTTGTTTTTTCCCGTCCATAACTGACCATCATAATCCAGCAACCAATAATTGTTGCTATATAATTTCCCACACCTGGTATTTTCCTGTTATTTCGAACGCGAGAATATCATCCCATAAAAAAATCGTAGTCTCGTATAATGAGAGAGAACGTTGAGTTCCCAAGTAAAACTAGTAAGTACACTATAGCACAGTACGGTGACCGAGAATGTTAGACTTCCACTTAATACCGGTTGCTTTTTTTTCGGCCAGGTGTACGACTCCACGACGGGGGCGCTGCATCGTAACATGTCGTCAGTTGAGCCTCTGTTCCACCTGACGGCGCTACGGCCCGGCCTCGCCTTTCTTATGGTCACTTACGCTGCTAACTCCAAGGGCAGGAGCGACGCGGCGAAGCTCGAGACCTTCACGCTGAAGGTGGCAGAGAAACGCACAGGTAATCAATGATATAAAATGTTAAAAATCTTGCAACGGAAGAAAATATGTGACCTGAATTTGTGTCGTTCGGACAAGGGTCGATGCTCTTTGAGCTTCAGATATGAAGAAAACTGAGAGGTAAGCGTGTAAGAAGACTCTAAATGCAGAGACTCATTTATTGATACAATATTTCACCCACGCTTAGAGAGGAATTATAAAAATCCACCACCCACTGGGTGAAATGTTGTACCGATAAAGGTTTTCCTGCATTTTTTTTTATTAAGCCTTACTTCTGCATACATGTAAGCGGATGAAAAAAAAAATAATAATAATAATAATAATAATAATAATAATAATAATAATAATAATATACAGTCGTAAACTTCAGTAATCAAAGCTTCATTGCCAATCTTTCCATTTAAAGGACCTCCGGCGCTCTTCGAGTTCACACCTGTCTTAGGTATCCTGATCGGTGTGGTACTTGCGATAATCCTAACGGCGCTGGTGGTGATGGTGGTGATGAAGATGCGTCACACTCCTCCAAGCCGCGACATCGGCGCCCCAAACGACGATATGAAGGGAGA
This sequence comes from Cherax quadricarinatus, assembly GCF_038502225.1. Taxonomy (NCBI): domain Eukaryota; kingdom Metazoa; phylum Arthropoda; class Malacostraca; order Decapoda; family Parastacidae; genus Cherax; species Cherax quadricarinatus. Next base: position 1,957,264 of record NC_091303.1, read on the forward strand.
TTTAGAAAACAAGCCGCTGAACGTCGGGGTGCTGGCGGCTAGGGTGAAGGAGGGACCCAGCGTGTGCGAGGTAGAGGACAACGATCCTGACATCATTCCACATAAAACTGGTAGGAACCTGTTGGAGAATTACGTTTAGTGCACTTAAGTAGGTGACAGGTTGGTATGTAGCATATCTGTCTCGCAATTAGAGGACAGAGGATCGAACACCCCCCTCCACACGAATCCTGGCACTTGAATTCCCGATTTGTAATATTCCAACATCTTCAAAGAGATTACTGTACTTTCTTCCTCCTCTACTGAAATTGGGCTAACGGGTTTTCGATAATACCTTCATGTATATTTCCTCACACTCAAGCAAATAGGTTCAGCACTTCCTATAGAGGTAGACAGTTTTTTTTTTTTCCACGTGGTAAAAAATCCCACTTACATGTGTATTAATATTTTTAAAAATGTGCATTTTCATATGGTTTCTAGTACGATAGGTTGAAGGTCCTTAGTAAGTGGGTTCAAGGACATGTTTCTAGTACTAGGTACCTATCCGTTCATTCGTTTGAAACAGATTTTAAATCTTCCGAACATCCTTCATGTTTAAAAGCTGAGAAATCCAATTTATACCGGTGTACAGATGAGTTGTGTGTTATGTAATACATCATAGCACATAAATCATCAGTGTAATAGTTGATAACAGAAAAACATAACTATTCCCCAGCTACATAAACCCACATTTCACTACAGAAGTAACCGCAGTCCGCTGTCAAAACCAAATACATTTCAGTACACAAACACCAGTAGTCTACGGACATCACAATCCACATTTCACTACACAAGTCGCTGGTGGCCTCCCAGCCTTACTTACTACGTCATCTCGTGTTTCCTTGCAGACGTGTTGTCCTATCAAGACTACGAGAGCATAGATCGTGGAGGTCCCGGACACGGAAGCTCAGGTGTCGTCGACAATGTTCCGTCAGTGCGAACTCTGCCACGAACGGTAGGTATTCACACGGAACTCTAGTAATGATATTAGCATGTTTTTAGTACAGAAGTACTAATAATCAAATACATGCATTAATTTATTTATATACACATTTCTGTCCTATGTAGGGTGCATTTTCAAACATAGTCACATTTTTCTTAACTTTTGAGAGGTAAAAGCATTAGAAATTACGTTGGTTAATTTACATTGTGACCCACAAACGTAGCTTTAGTAGAATACTTCTACTAATGCACGAGATCTCTTCACCATCAATGGTAAATTGTAGTTATTTGAGAGCGTTGTAGAGTAAGTTTCAATCTTGCTCTCTATAATGCATTCAAAAAGACTAGGTCTTTTTTTAAAATCACATTCTACTCACTCTCTCTCTCTCTCTCTCTCTCTCTCTCTCTCTCTCTCTCTCTCTCTCTCTCTCTCTCTCTCTCTCTCTCTCTCTCTCTCTCTCTCTCTCTCTCTCTCTCTCTCCCTCTCTCTCCCTCTCTCTCAAAATGGTACATACATGTAATTACTATGAATATACTAGTGCATGTATCAAATATACATATATTATAAGTAGGGAAATTTTTAGTATAATTACAACGAGCAGCACTGAGGTAAGAAGAGAGTAAGAACAGTAGATGAATGGTTCACAGAACCGACACGTTGATAAATTAGACACATGTGCAACTCTTGGGTATCTTTATTAAGGAAACGTTTCGCCACAGTGGCTTCATCAGTCCATACACAGGAGAAACTAGAAAAACAGAAGGAGAATGAGGTAATCAGTCCCTCAACCTTGAGTCCATGTGGTCACTCCATCAATCTTGAATAGAATACGGCATATGAGCGGAAAAGCAGCTTAAAAACCGTAGGCAGGAGAGGTGCAGGAGTTGTAGGTGGTGTCACATTCGCCCAATGTGGAAGTAGGTCGTGCCCAAGGGTTAGGCAAGCGAAGAATTCCCAAGTATTAAGATCCCAAGAAGTTTTGTCTGACAGGATTGTAGATGAATGGTTCACAGAACCGACACGTTGATAAATTAGACGCAGGTTGAGGGACTGATTCCCTCATTCTCCTCCTGTTCTTCAAGTTTCTCCTGTGTATGGACTGATGAAGCCACTGTGTGGCAAAACGTTTCCTTAATAAAGATACCCCAGAGTTGCACATGTGTCTAATTTATCAACGTGTCGATTCTGGGAACCATTCATCTACAATCCTGTCAGACACTGCAACTTCTTGGGATTTTAACACTTGGGAATTCTTCGCTTGCCTAACCCTTGGACACGTCCTACTTCCACATTGGGCAAATGTGACACCACCTACAACTGCTGCACCTCTCCTGCCTACGGTTTATAAGCTGCTTTTCCGCTCATATGCCGTATTCTATTCAAGATTGATGGACTGACCACATGGACTCAAGGTTGAGCGACTGATTACCTCATTCTCCTCCTGTTCTTCAAGTTTCTCATGTGTATGGACTGATGAAGCCACTGTGTGGCGAAACGTTTCCTTAATAAAGATACCCAAGAGTTGCACATGTGTCTAATTTATCATCAGAGTAAGAACACTAGAGAGACGATAGGTACCATTGTAAGCCATTGTGTTGTGTTAATTTCCATTCCTACCTCAACACTGGCTTCTTTATAAATATTAGATTCACGACGGAAATATTACCACTACTAAAAAATTATGTATATGTATATGTATATATATATGTATATGTATATATATATGTATATATATATGTATATGTATATATATATATATATATGTATATATATATGTATATATATATGTATATGTATATATGTATATGTATATATGTATATGTATATATATATGTATATGTATATATATATGTATATATATATGTATATATATATGTATATATATATGTATATATATATGTATATATATGTGTATATATATATATTATATGTATATATGAATATATATATATATATGTATATATATATATATATATATATATGTATATATGTATATATATATATATATATATATATATATATTATATATATATGTATATATATATATGTATATATATATGTATATGTATATATATATATGTATATATATATGTATATATATATGTATATATATATGTGTATATATATATATGTATATTATATAGTATATATATATGTATATATATATATGTATATATATATATGTATATATATATGTATATATATACACCCTTGAAGATATAAAAGATTTGGGAGCCACAATTGATTTTTGTTCGTGATTCGTATTTCTGTCATTTTATAGATTTTCATAATAAAAATGGTGATCAAAAATTATCTATGAGTTGAGACACAATTTTGGAAGAGAAAATGGAGATCATATCTGAAAAAAAGTTTTTATCAGCAACTTCTTCCTCCTTTTCTGACTTTGCACAGCTAACTTATTCTTAGTAATGGTGAACTGCTCCATCGTAGTTCATTACATTATTCTAGAGTGTAAGCTTCTCTCTTCTTCAGTTTAGACTCCAGTCTTTTACAATGTGTGCTTCATGTCTCCTGTTATGTAGGCTTCTATATTCTACATTGAATGTTCGTATATTTAGCAGTGGAGGTTACTGTTTTTTTTTTAGTGTAGGCTCCTATCTTCTACAGTAGGCCAATGTCTTTTAAGGTTTAGGTTCATGTTTTATATAGTGTAAGTCCATGCTTTTTGAGTGTTGGCTCATGTCTTACAGCGTTGGCGATATTGTCTTCTGCGGTGTAACCTCTGTTCCTATTTTCTGCAATGTAAGTTTTAATCTTGCGTAATGTAGGTTCCTGTTTTATGCGGTGTAGGTTTCTATATTACACTGTGTAAACTCGTGTCTTCGACACCGTAGGCGCCTGTCTTCTACACGTTCAGCTTGTTTCTTAGTGTAGGCGTGTGACATCTACTGCGTTGGATATTGCATACTCCAGTATAGGCTTCTCTCCTGTCTACCTGAGTTGAGAGGTATAGAGGCAGTAGTCGTGGTAGTGGCTGCATCTCAGTTGGTGTTTCTTTTGACTAAATCATCATTTACCATTCTCTCATTCCTAGTGTACTACCATAAGCTTATAATACACTCCACACTATTACATTTACAAGCCGTTTCTCGTGTAAGAATGATAGAGAGTAAGACGTCACATTGTAAAAATTGTCTCTATCCACTCTATTAATTCCTTTAAATATTTTGTACTTCATTGTCTTGTCTTCCCTGGTCCTTATGTCTTCTAATACCATCAGGTTCAGGTCGTTTTGATTCACTATAACTCATACCTTTTCATTTCCAGTTTTTTTACATGCTTTTTTGAGGTATGGGCTCTGTTCTGCTGCCTGCCCCATACTCCAAGTTGGGCCTGACATGTCAAATACATTGTCCTGAGTGGCTCTTTCTTGAGATTCCTGAAAGATAATCTTAGATTTATTAACAACGCAATTGCCTCAGAGGTTATTTTGTTGAAATGATTCTTAATTTGCTCACCCCGAGGACATTTCCAGGAGTGAGCTCTGAAGCTTTAGTCCCTCTTGTTTGTGCGAGATGGAGTTGTATTTTTACATTTTTTGGCTCAATCTTCATGATTCTCTGATCTAAAATTTTACTGATAATGCTTGTAAGAGGATGTTTGTATATTATGTAAATATAATTTCGTTCTTTATTAAACCTGGGTAATTACAGTCAGAATCTCCGGTATGTTGCATTCAATTTTCGGTACTCAGATTCTTAAGTTATTATGGCTCTTGATCTCTTCAAGAGGTGTACCTTGATGCTGGTGAGGAGATTTTGATCAAGGAATTGCAGTTATCCCCTTTCCTTGGATCAATCCTGATATCATCCCATTCCTCATGCGGGTTTATCACTTCCCTTATGTATATAATAATAATAATAATCTTGCCATGTGGGATCACTGAAGATGCGCAGATTAAGTTTTCCACCATTAAACTTAAATCAGTTAGAGAAGTGTTACCTTAATACTCGTCGTTCTTACCCATTCTTCAATTCGTCTGGTAAGAGGCAAGAATTTTTAAATTCTTGCTGTCTTACATGATAGGAAAAAAGTAAAAAAAATAAGTTTAAATTGAATTCTGATGTAATAAATCCTATTTTATTACTTCAGGCGCCTCAGCAATCGTCTTATTACTCAGCAGGTTAGTCCAGTGAGTTGCGGTGTACCGCATGACACCCCCTGCATGGGACAATTACCGACCTACTGATCCGCAGCATGACACATATAGACTAGCATTACTCGTTTGTCATGAATC
>NC_091303.1:1967500-1982500 GCF_038502225.1 Cherax quadricarinatus
CGAAGAAAAATAACTGATTTTGATCTAGAGAACCGGCACAGTTGGTTAATACTGAATTAAATGTACGTTCAAGCATTGGTGGAAAAATAATGATAATTAAAATTATAATTATGATAATAATAATCATAAGAAGAAGAAGAAGAATTAAAAATATTTAAATAAAATATAAGGTAAAAGTTATAGACTGGGTTTCAGTATTACAGTTCTGAAAGTAACCAAATAGGAGCCTAGTCATATATAATTTGTTCCTTTTTTTAAGAACTAAACTATTCTTGAGTGATTTAAAGGTTACTTTCAACCTTGAACATTAAACATTCAACATTCAACCTTAATGATCCTACTTTAGTCGATAGGATTTTACACTCCCAAACCCCTTCTCTTGAAGGGGGGTGGGGAGTTTAATTAGTAATTTGAGTAATATACCGTATTTACTTTATTTTTTCCTATTTAACTGACGGGAATATGTAGATTTCAATCTGTATTTTAGAAATTTCGTTTCCAGTAGTTAGAGATGGTTCGAAAAAGACTTAAAACCTTATAGCCTATTGTATCTGTATGTGGCCTTAAAATTTTGAAATTAATTATACACTCGACCTGGGTCATTATATTGTTTTCTTTGGAAATACAGTGAATGTGCTAGTTATGGAAAGCATTCAGTAAAGCCACTTCAGCTACAACGAAAAAGTTATTTTCCCTGTGTGATGTGCCAAGGAAGACGCAGTGAGGTTGTTAGAACACCGGCCACACGCCCATCCCCTCCTGTACGCCCATTCCCTCCTGCACGCCCATTCCTGCCTGCACGCTCAACCTCTCTCTCATCCCCTAAGCAAATATTCACACACCCACAGCCACCCAAGGCAGCAGTTCTCACTCCCATCCCCACCCAAGACAGCTCTCACGCCCATCCCAACCCACTCCCAACCCGCCCACACACCAGTCGCTGGGCTGCAGGTAAGTGCTGTCACGCCCACCTAAACTCATTAGCATACCTACTGAAGCGACACAGGTACGATGGGGCGGCTCCCTCCTAACGCCGGTCTATAATTTACAAAAATCCAATTTGAGCGTCAAGGTAAAATATTTTAATTAAATTGTATAAAAGTATTTCGTCAAAGAGAACGAGTGGCGTTCTAAATCAATTAGAAGTATACAGCTCTGGAAATTTTAATAAGGTTTTGAAGCTGTTGATTAGAATATATTTAGAATTGTGGATCTGTCCAAAATTGTTCTTATCCATTAAGATTCTTTTTTTTTAATGTTCAGTGAGGCGTGTTACTTAGGAGGTTTGAGTCTGTGTTCGGTGTTACTGAGTAAGCTTGTGTTTATGAAACGTGTTCCTGAGTGAGCTTGAGTAAGCTTGTGTTTATGAATCGTGTTCCTGAGTGAGCTTGAGTAAGGTTGTGTTTATGAAGCATGTTCCTGAGTGAGCTTAAGTAAGCTTGTGTTTATGAATCGTGGTCCTGAGTGAGCTTGAGTAAGCTTGTGTTTATGAAGCGTGTTCCTGAGTGAGCTTGAGTAACGTTGTGTTTATGAAGCGTGTTCCTGAGTGAGCTTGAGTAAGCTTGTGTTTATGAATCGTGTTCCTGAGTGAGCTTGAGTAAGGTTGTGTTTATGAAGCGTGTTCCTGAGTGAGCTTGAGTAAGCTTGTGTTTATGAATCGTGTTCCTGAGTGAGCTTGAGTAAGCTTGTGTTTATGAATCGTGTTCCTGAGTGAGCTTGAGTAAGGTTGTGTTTATGAAGCATGTTCCTGAGTGAGCTTGAGTAAGCTTGTGTTTATGAAGCGTGTTCCTGAGTGAGCTTGAGTAAGCTTGTGTTTATGAATCGTGTTCCTGAGTGAGCTTGAGTAAGGTTGTGTTTATGAATCGTGTTCCTGAGTGAGCTTGAGTAAGGTTGTGTTTATGAAGCGTGTTCCTGAGTGAGCTTGAGTAAGCTTGTGTTTATGAATCGTGTTCCTGAGTGAGCTTGAGTAAGGTTGTGTTTATGAATCGTGTTCCTGAGTGAGCTTGAGTAAGCTTGTGTTTATGAAACGTGTTCCTGAGTGAGCTTGAGTAAGCTTGTGTTTATGAATCGTGTTCCTGAGTGAGCTTGAGTAAGGTTGTGTTTATGAAGCGTGTTCCTGAGTGAGCTTGAGTAAGCTTGTGTTTATGAAGCGTGTTCCTGAGTGAGCTTGAGTAAGCTTGTGTTTATGAATCGTGTTCCTGAGTGAGCTTGAGTAAGCTTGTGTTTATGAATCGTGTTCCTGAGTGAGCTTGAGTAAGCTTGTGTTTATGAAGCGTGTTCCTGAGTGAGCTTGAGTAAGCTTGTGCTTATGAATCGTGTTCCTGAGTGAGCTTGAGTAAGCTTGTGTTTATGAAACGTGTTCCTGAGTGAGCTTGAGTAAGCTTGTGTTTATGAAACATGTTCCTGAGCTTGAGGGGTTGCTTGTGTCTGTGTGTTCAGGAGTGAACTTGAAAGAGCTTGTGTCTGAAACTGAAGTTAAAGTCCATGAAACTGGAGCTGGAGTCCAACTATATTCTTGTACACACAGTTTTCAGAGTTTCATTATCACTTTCGTTAAAAATACGCGTATAATGATTTCACAAAATTATTAAAAAAATAATATTTTTCATAATAACTTTTGAAATGAAACGATAGCTGATTTATACTTGGCAGTATTTAGTATTTGTGCATGTGTTATGCATATATGTATACGTTGTGTTTAAATATGCATATTTGTGTATGTCATGAAACTATTTCAAAAGATTCTGCAGTTATACCTAATGGAAAATATAAACACATATTTCCAGCAAACCTAGTCATGTTTATGACCAATATTTAATACAACACAGGATATAAAAATGCTCCTAAGATATCTTGTGGCTAGCAGTATTTAGCACAGGTTTGCAGCATTGTCCCGCAATACGACGTGTTGAAGGATAGGAATAGAGAGAGAGAGACAGAGAGAGAGAAGTCGGAGTGAGAGAGACAGAGAGAGAGAAGTCGGAGTGAGAGAGACAGAGGAGAGGGTGGGGTAAAGGTAACTAGGCGTGAGGAAGGGATACAAGGTGTGTCAGTTTCGCCCATACAAGAAGTGAGATTAGCCTCGCCTACTGTATATATATACATGTTGATGGTGCGTACCGCCACTCGTGGAGACACCAAGGGATGTGTATTATTGAGTGTGTATGTGTGGTGAACCAACTTTCTTTCCAGTTGCGCTCCAGCCTATCCTCCTGAAAAGATTACTATTTTCACGGGAGAGCTCTAAGCTAGTAAGAGTTGCACAGAGCTTAAAACGCCTGGAGAATTGGAGATAGATTTCAGAGAAGGAAGTGGACGGCTGTCTCGTTTGTTTAGATTAAGAGTCCTTTGTTGCTCTGGCGCCCATCTTATTTCTCTTTCACCTATATATTCTTTCTGTCACGCATCTCATCTTCCTGGCATCGCATCGTTGTGGCACCTATGTTATCTCCCCGGCACTCGTTTCATCTTCCTGGCACCCACGTTATCTCCCTGGCACCTATCTCATCTTCCTGGCACCCATCTCATCTTCCTGGCACTCATCTCATCTTTATGGTACCCATCTCATCTTCCTGGTACCCATCATATCTCATTGTTACTTGTCTCATCTTCCTGGCACCCATCTCATCTTCCTGGCACCCATCTCATCTTCCTGGCACCCATCTCATCTTCCTGGCACTCATCTCATCTTCCTGGTACCCATCTCATCTTCCTGGTACCCATCATATCTCATTGTTACTTGTCTCATCTACTTGGCAACCATCTTATCTCCCTGGCACTCGTCTCATCTACTTGGCACCCATGTTATCTCATTGTCACCCATTTCATTTTCCTGGCACTCGTCTTATCTCTCTGGCACTTGTCTCATCTTCCAGGCACCCATGTTATTTCCTTGGCACCCATCACATCTTCCTGACACCCATCTTATCTCTCTGGCACTCGTCTCATCTGCTTGGCACCCATCTTATCTCCCTGGCAGTCATCTCATCTTCCTGGCCCCTATAGCAACCCTGTATTGATTACAGTAAGGAGTGTGATAGTAAGAGTGTTAGTGGAGGTCAGGACTCATCAGGCAGCAATCTCCACACTCACATAACACACAGCTATCATCCTCCGGAGCAGCCTCGCACGAACGGCTTTGCTGCACACCGTTGTCTAGTCGTAACAAGGTAACGACCTTGCAGGGTCGTTAACGATTCGCAGGGTGCCTCTATCCAGTGTTTACTGTCATGCTATGATGTACCTTTGTGCCTCTGGTTCAGGATCTTGCTAGCCTCTTCCTAGATCAGCTACATAGAGGAATACACACACACATTGTGCATACTCCTGCACATAGGAATACACAAAGTGTGTGTGTGTGTGCGTGTGTGTGTGCTTGTTAATAAGAATTACCTTAAATATGCAAGGAAATAGTATAGATGTTTACTTAACATTGTATATACAGTACATCGAGAGGTGTGAAAGTACACTAAGAGTTTAGTTTAATCCTTATTTTAGATCTTAATTAATTCTTGAAGCTCGTTTACAAATTGTGGCTTTAATTACCGTCTTGCATTTGATAGGCCTTAAATTTAGTATGTTATTTAAGTACACATATTACGAAATGGGTGGTTTTTGATATTATGATTAATAGGAAGCTAGATATCATAGCACTGAGTACAATATATTTAAGAGAGTGATGAAGTGAACATGGGACAAGGTTAATATATTAAGTCTGGCTTATCTGAAAGTGTAACTTCTGAAGGTAGAGAAATGACTCACGAAATCGTAATGACACGATTGCTGGAAATAAATAAATAACAAAAAGGCACAATACCGATTGCTGGAGTTTTGAGACTCTCTGACCGCGGGTTCAATCCCGGCCGGGGTATGGCTAGGTAGAGAAATATTGTTGATAGAATAATTGTGGAAAAAATATGTGACAAAGATAGTTGAAGAGAGTAATTTTATTGAGACGTATCACTTGTGGACAAATCAGTCAAATTGACTGAAGGAACATGACTGACTGAAGAGTCTGTTCTAGAGGCGAAACGTCTCTGTTAAGTACCTCTCTGCAATTGTGCCTTTGTCTCCATGGAAAAGAATGAATTACTGATGTGCAAATTCGAAAAAAAGTAACATAAATAAGGGTGGAGTGTAAGAAGGTTTCTACTAATCAATCTTGATATAACTGATGTGCAGGTCGGAGAGATCCTGGGAATGCTTCATAAATTGTGAAAGTTCATAACAAGAACAATCCATTGGATTGAAGCTCATACTCTCTCTCTCTCTCTCTCTCTCTCTCTCTCTCTCTCTCTCTCTCTCTCTCTCTCTCTCTCTCTCTCTCTCTCTCTCTCTCTCTCTCTCTCTCTCTCTCTCTCTCTCTCTCTGTTGTGTCCCTTCCTCGAGTTTTACAAATAAACTACACATACTCTCTACCAATCCCCTGGCCCCTTCCTTTTTTTTTATTCACACATTGAAAAAGCGCCACATCCATTCCAACCTTTCATCCCCTTATCCTTTTATCCACCCCAACTACTTTTCACACTTTCAACATTGTAGCCACCTCATTCATGTACTTCATTCTTACCCTTAACTCATCTCCTTGTAGTCTCTCTTCTCCCTTCCTGATCCTCCACCTACTGTTATTTGATCAAATATAGAAGTGGCTCTTAACACATATCAATATAAAAGTCTACCTTTTATGCTTATATGGAATCCTTTATTGTGTAGCTGCGACTCTCACTGAACATTTCATAATATCATGGTAACATATTTTCTTCTTGAACTATTCTTTACGTATTATGGTCATTTTTTCAAGGCATAATTCGACTAAAGGTTGTTATTTGTCCCAGTCATCAAGCTTTCCTGTTGTACCTTCCAAAAGTGTCTTCAACTTCTGAATTCATGTCTCCTAGAGCAATTATACTCTAACAGAGTTCAAAATATCTTAAACATTCATTGATTGTTGTTTAAAAGCTAAATTATAGACTTCTCTCACATGCTTGTTTTTATACAATAATACATTGCTTATTTTTTGGCATCTCAGCTTAATTTTTAACCACTTAATTCGCAAATTGTAACATTAATTTTCCGAGGCATTTTTTTTCCTCAGGTGTTCACTTAAACACTCTTCCACACTCTTAGTTCTCACTCACGCAGACACACTCTACTTAATTCCTTTATCTCCTTCCAACTCAAACACTCCTAACCTTTTCAACCTTTCTTTTCACTTCGTGCTGGGAGAATCTCTTACCTTCCAATCATAAACTGTACAGTCAGATTCTTTTTAACACACGTACTATATTTTTTTGTTTAGTTGATTACTAACTGCTGAATGGGTGACCAGCTCGTTGGTGCAGATAATTTAGGTTACTGTTACAAGCATAACTATGCTAGGCGATTATTTGTGTAACTCCTAAGAAAGTAAAGTGGATGACTTTATAATGAAGGCAAGTTATATTAAAACTGTTAATGAGAGTGTCACCAATTCTATCCGAGTTCACATTTCAGTTTTATTGCAAATATTTACTTGTAGAGTGTAACATAGACTTAACGTCCATCTTAACTTTCACACATCATTGTCGAAACAAAGAACGAATATTTTATCTTCAATCAGTCGTTGGCAAAAATGAAGCTACGTTAGCAATAGAATCATCAGAATATATAAAGAAAACCCTGTCAGACACTGCAACTTCTTGGGATCTTAATACTTAGGAATTCTTCGCTTGCCTAATTCTTGGGCACAACCTACTTCCACATTGAACAAATGTGACACCACCTATGACTGCTACACCTCTCCTGCCATACGGTTTATAAGCTGCTTCTCCGCTCATCTGCCGTATTCTACTCAAGATTGATGGACTGAACACATCGACTCAAGGTTGAGGGACTGATTACCTCATTCTCCTCCTGTTCTTCAAGTTTCTCCTATGTATGGACTGATGAAGCCACTGTGTGGCGAAACGTTTCCCCAATAAAGATACAAAAGATTAGTAGCAAATGATATACACGTGTTGATGGTCGGTGCCTTAAACATATTTACTCCGGGACTAATTCTACGTGCAATATAGAATGCAGAAATGAAATTGCAACCTTCACTACGAATGCTAATTTTTCGTAATATTGTAAATTGGAATATGTTAAATAATGTGAAACAGACTGGAAGTGTCTAACGCGTTTTCCGTATTACTGTTGTAGCTCGTTGGCATTTTTATCAGATGTTCTTCATCTCAGATACTGAATAATTTACACTAACAATTTTTTTTTTGTAGTCAACTTAGCTAGGAAGTGAGAGAACGTTTCTTTCTTTTTAAATTCCCTTTTCGGATTTGGTTTCATACTGAGGAAACTAACATGAACTCATGTTGAGTAGGTGGATGATGACATCCGCTTACTTGACCCTTTTACTCAATGATTATCTTGTGAAGCATTGTTATATCCTCTTTTGAATTCTTCACACTGAAAGGATTAATTCTTTTGTGTCAATATCTCTTGTGAATTGTTAGTTTCCATTTGTATCTGATTTCTCCCGACGTTATCTACACTGCTTTGATCTTGTTGTAGTTGGATCTTCTGATTGTTTCATAACTTATCCTCTTGTAGCTTTTTACACTCAACTCCTGTATATATATATATATATATATATATATATATATATATATATATATATATATATATATATATATATATATATATATATATATATATATATATATATATATATATATATATATATATATATATATATATATATATATATATGCAAGGAATTCGCGAGAGCATGCGAAATATACAGTGTGGGTAGATTGGTAAAGCACTGCGTACCTTGTCCTAAGGTTCGTAGGTTCGAGTCTCCTTCAGCCAGAGATCAGTGTGTGTATATATATATATATATATATATATATATATATATATATATATATATATATATATATATATACATATATATATATATATATATATATATGTCGTGCCGAATATGTAAAACTGGTCAATTAGCAAGAACTCATTTAAAATTAAGTCCTTTCTAAAATTTTCTCTTATATGTTTAAAGATATATTTTTTTCATTAATGTTGATGTAAAAATTTATAATTTTGCACCAAAAGGAACTTAGAAAACTTACCTAACCTTATTTTAACAAGAACAATTTATTTTAGCCTAACCCAACTAAACGTATTTTAGATTTGTTTACATTAATTTAATACTAAACAAATACAGTGAAATATATTTTTTTCGTTAGGTTCACAATGATTTTGGCGAAATTATTGCATACACAAATTTACATTTGTCCTATATGGCAAGATGAGCGTTGCTATTTAAGCCAAGATCGCAAGTTCTGCCTATTCGGCACGACACACACACACACACACACACACACACACACACACACACATATATATATATATATATATATATATATATATATATATATATATATATATATATATATATATATATATATATATATATATATATATATATATATATATATATATATATATATCTTAGCTGTACAGTTGAGCGCATGATTGATTTCACTAAAGACTGGTATTCCCTGACATTCCACCTGTATATATATGTATGTATGTGTGTGTGCGTGTGTGTGTGTGTGTGTGTGTATGTGTGTGTGTGTGTGTGTGTGTGTGTGTGTGTGTGTGTGTGTGTGTGTGTGTGTGTGTGTGTGTGTGTGTGTGTGCGTGCGTGTGTGTGTGTGAGTATGTATGTGTGTGTGTGTGTGTGTGTGTGTGTGTGTGTGTGTGTGTGTGTGTGTGTGTGTGTGTATGTGTATATATATATATATGTGTGTGTGTGTGTGTGTGTGAGTATGTATGTGTGTGTGTGTGTGTGTGTGTGTGTGTGTGTGTGTGTGTGTGTGTGTGTGTGTGTGTGTGTGTGTGTGTGTGTGTGTGTGTGTGTGTGTATGTGTGTAATAATAGATCTGAAGGAGTCTGTATCTCATGGAATTAATTTTTTCCATCTTCAATAGTGTCTTCTGTTATTTATTTGACAGTCATTTTTTTCCTCTTATCATCTTAGCCTTTTGTGATGCACTGTTATAAAAGGGCAATTGGCAGCACAGGAAAATGCAGCTTCCCCACTTTTTCCTTTTGCTATATTGTAATCGCTGCAATCCTCTCAGGAAGATTTGTTGTGGTTGTGGGACAGCATTGTTTCTCTTTGTACCGGTGTTAGTGTACCGTTAAGAATCTTAAAGATGTGTATAAAGACCCGACGTCTGATGGCTTTACTACTAAATAATCTTTAATCATTTGCTTCCTAAACTGCTGAAGATTTAATCCTCTTACGTGCACACAAAACACACATGTAACCTGTAGAGCAGTCAAGTGGACTTGCCGTCTGTTGCAGAGAACTTAAACCTGATGTCAATGTTTGCTGTGCAAACTTCCGCCCATTAGTTGACCATCTCTCACTCTGCAACAAGACCAGTAGCGTAAGTCCCTCTATTCTGAGCACAGGACACGAGAACACTGCCTCGTGGTGCCGTGATACAAAGGTGTTTCTTCCGTGAAAGGTGTGAGTTCCGTGTGAAGACTGTCAGATAAGGCTTGATTTAGTCAAGACTTAGAGAGACTCTGTTTGAGCTGACTTTTGCCTTGTGAAAACAATCCGCTATAGCTTCGGAAATATTTAATTAAAAATTTCCAGACTTGCTAACGTAGATATACGTATACCATGGTGCACATTCGCTCACATGTGCAAGCGAACACACATGCATCATTCAATCGTGCACATGAGCATTCTAAACACCCACACAAACTTTAAAAAACGTACATGTAGCAATGCATTAATCAACACACTCATAAACGCTCATAATCAAGCATACTGGAATCAAGGAAATAATGCAAGTTCTAGGGAAGACATAAACAGATAAACACTTAAATCATCAAACTTATAGAAAACTCCAGAATGTTTTCTGGAATACACCATTAGGATCCGAAGAATAAATCATCAGGTTTCAGGAATACGTTATCATTTTCCTTGGAATACACCACCATCAGGGTCCGCATTTGCTAATCACAAACCACATCAAATCCCCCAGCATAGCGTTGTCTATTTAACTACCATGTACCACGACGTACCCTTCAGTATATGCTCTAACCAACCATTCATTATCATTGGTATTTAAATAAAAACTTGATGCTGCACACTATTATTTACTCACGAGAACTCCGCTAATAAAAAATAACTATTCCCAATACAAGCACTGATACCAATACTCGCACACTAATAGCAACCATTCACCCTCTAACAACTTCTCCTCGCCCTCCAGTAACTACCATTCACACGCATTCGAATCACCACCTGTCTCCCACAAAACAAAACAAAGAACTCCTCCTCTTCTCCCCACATCCAGCATCCACGAGATCCACGAGGCGCACCACTTCGTCAACGCCAATCTTCACTCTGGAAATCCTCTTACGTCCAGCTCTTCATTTATATTCCCAAACGGTTGTAAATCGTAGGAGCAGACCTCCTCTTAATGAGCAAAGCTTAAATATGTGCCAGTCGGGTTTTAAGATTTTCTGCTCAGCGGAACTTGATGTTGATGCATTTCATGGAACTTGATAGGCTCCATCTCTGAAACTGGCCTGGTGATGCATTTCAGGAGTCTGACCTACCGGTATTATTTCCAGGAACCTGTTACTGATGAGTTCGGGGATCCCTGTTGATACCTGATAACTCAGGGATCATGATGGGGGATCCATTTCTGGAAAACTTGATGTAATAAGAATCTGAAACCAGCATAAAACATCTCCCAAGTCTCCTGTGGCTTGGAGGGTAATTAATTTTCTGCTTATAGGAGAATCATTTGGTAATATTATGGAGGAGAGTAATAATAAGTAATAAAGTGTTTGTAGGAAAAGTAACAGGGAATAATAAAGAGTTTATAGGGAGAGTAATAGGTAGGAATGGAGAATTTATAGGAGGATAGGGTTGCAATGTTTAAATTGTAAATCTTGCAGCGTTACACGATACCTCTCTGGAGTTAGTATACAGTGTGCTGGTAAAGAGTATGTATCGCGTATTTTTCTTTCCCTTACTATCTCCACTATTGCTCACTCCCTTCCCTTCACTTCCTACCACACTACGTTCCCTCATCCAATCTCTCCTCCATCCCCCACTCTTTATTATCACTCTTTCTCCTCTCCCTCTCCCTTTTCCCGACTGCAACGGACAAAATAAACTTTTTTATTGTTGTTCAACTGAAAGTTAGTTCAGGCATCAGCTCATTCCTCTTATACATGTTTCATCTTATACTGTGTATCTACATAGCCATCTTCATTTATCATCCATGTATAACAGTTGCTTATAACTTACGTTACCAAGTTATCGAGCTCACTCTCAGTTCAATGTCAGTTTATTTTTTACCTGTGTTATGATCTATCGGAGGAAATAAGTCAGTTAATTAATATCTTCCTACATCACATCAAACATCCAACATCAATCAGTCTCATGATCCAAATTTCATCACTGAAACAGACAACGTAAAATAGAGGAGCTCACCTCCTACTGACACACAAATGCTCATGCTTCTGTCTAAGCCAGTTTTTCGCTTTAGTGACACCGTATAGCATTTTGTTCCACACATCTGTACCTCCATTGTCAAATCAGAGCTTTCCTGACATGACACCAAATAACTAAATGATATGACTCTAAGCCATCCTGCTGACCTCTTTTATATATCTTTTATATATATATATATATATATATATATATATATATATATATATATATATATATATATATATATATATATATATATATATATATATATATATATATATATATATATATATATATATATATATATATATATATATATATATATATATATACATATATATTTATATATATATATATATATATATATATATATATATATATATATATATATATATATTACATATATATATATATATATATATATATATATATATATATATATATATATATATATATATATATATATATATATATATATATATGTCGTGCCGAATAGGCAGAACTTGCCATCTTGGCTTAAATAGCAACGCTCATCTTGCCATATAGGACAAGTGAAAATTTGTGTATGCAATAATTTCGCCAAAATCATTCTGAACCTAACGAAAAAAATATATTTGATTGTGTTTGTTTAGTATTAAATTATTGTAAACGTATTTAAAATATATTTAGTTGGGTTAGGCTAAAATAAATTGCTTTTCTTATAATAAGGTTAGGTAAGTTTTCTAAGATTCTTTTGGTGCAAAATTAAAAATTTTTACATTAACATTAATGAAAAAAATATATCTTTAAACGTATAAGAGAAAATTCCAGAAAGGACTTAATTTTAAATGAGTTCTTGCTAATTGACCAGTTTTACATATTCGGCACGACATATACATATATATATATATATATATATATATATATATATATATATATATATATATATATATATATATATATATATATATATATATGTTTTCAACTTTCGTCTTGATCATACCATGACTAGGAGAGCAAACATATCACAGATAGACAGACAGACACACACACACACACACACACACACACACACACACACACACACACACACACAAACACATATATGTGTGTGTGTGTGTGTGTGTGTGTGTGTGTGTATGTGTGTGTGTGTGTAATGTGTGTATATAGGAAACGAACAAATAGCAAGAAAGAAGATTTCCCCTCGGATTTTCGGCAAACTAGTCTTTTTAGGGGAAAAGTTTTGGAAAGAGGCAACCATTAACCAAGTTGCGTGAGTCTATTCACAATAGATAAGACAATGAAGAACGTGAAACTTGAGACAATGAAAGACCTGATAATGAGAGAGAAATCTTTCTAGACAGATAGACTAAAGAATGAAGAAAAAACAAAGCATTCACAAAAATAGAAAATATGGAAAACGAGCACAGAGAAATAAGGAGAAATGCTAATGCTGAAGGTGGAAAAGAGGTGACAAAGTAATTCATACTTTCCTCCCTCCTTTCCTCTCGTCCTTCCTCACTCCCTCTAGACCATCCATCCATCCATTCCTCCTTCCCTCTTCTTTTCTCTACCTTCATCTACCTCACGTATCTTCTTACTTCATCCAGTTTCTTATTTATTTTCCCTATCCAGGCTGCATTTCTCTCTCTCCTTCCCACCACATCCCAAGACCTGTTATCTTCCCTTACAGCGCCCTCCTCTTCCTCAACATCCCTCCTATCCACCAGAAACGACTACTACCAATCACTCCATTTTATCTTATACCTACTACAATTCCCCTTCCCCCCATACCACAACACTCATCTGCCATCTTTTTCCCTCCTTATCGTCCAACATGTTTATCCTATCCCTCTCATACTTCTCACTTCCCTTACCTTACCCATTTCCTGTTAGGTAACACCCCTCAAGGAAGGTTCCTTGATGCTGGTGAGGGGCTGTTGAGCCAGAGAATTATATTTGTGCTCCATTTCTCTGAATTAAATCTGAATGAATTCCTCCCCCTCCCCCTCCCCCAACAGGCACTACATAATCCCTGTGGGTTTAGCGTTCCCCCAAAAATAATAATAATAATCCTATCAAGTGGGTGCTTTGATACTGAAGAGCTCTTCGTTTAAGAAATTGCGGGTACCCCCTTTCCCTGGATTATATTATCAAATTGCCTCCCATTCCCAGGCGCCGTATGATCTTTCCTCCATCACTCCTTCTTTTCTATCCAACATTTATGACATAAAGCAACTCATTCTATATAGACGAATAGATAGAAAATATAAGAAACGTTAAGCTAGAGACTTACTAGTCTGCTAATCTAGAGACTTACCAAAGTGCGTACCTAAAGACTTACTAGAGATTAAAACAAGTGAGAACTAAATATACTACGGTAAGGAAAAAGGAAAATGCAATCTTGAACAAAATGCAACAGTTGGCAAGAGAACGACGCAGTCTTAACCAAAGCTTATTGCAGCACTATATGACACATGCGAGTTTAGCGCTTATTTTCTATATGATTTTCACTCTTGCAAAAAAAATATGAAAGGTAAAATACCAATAATAAAAGATGAAAACATCGGATGGGAAGAGGTAATCTGGGACGACGAAAGTACTAGATTGTTTATAAAAGTGGATACTTTAACTAGCGCTAATTTGAACTTCCAACAGACAATGGAACTGAAACTAATTATCTTGTGATACAATCTTCACTTTATGTTCTTTTGAAGTTTATTGATCGCTACTAATGTTGCTTTATAGGCAGTCTAATGAAAGTTATGTGAAATATATTCCTACTTATTTAGACAACATTATTTAATGTCATTATTGAGAAATTATTTGTGTTCAATCATATCACAGAAGGTGATATTACCAGACACTGCTTGTTATATGGTTAAGCAATACTGGTTATGTCGTACTAAAGTACTGTAACAAGTACATTACATCAGTGTTACTCTAAGACTTATCACAGATGTCCTCTCCTTAATTTATTAGTATTCCATGCGGAGTCTGCCTTTTGTGTTTATGAATGTGTGCTGATACCCGCCATCTGTGTTAATATTCGTGAATATATGCTGAAGTCAGTCTTGTGTTAACATAAATGTATCCAGGCTGACATCTACCTTTCTTGCTCATGAAAGTGTTCTCGTTCTAATGTCTATCTCTTATGCTAATTTTCTTGTTTGTGTCACTTAGTGCCGTGTTTTTATTTTTAACTAATTAATTATATACATTCCAACAGCTAGTTCGGATGAAGGAATTAAAATAACTAAAGAGATGAAGGAACCGCTTTTGAATATATATAAAAAAAAACACACAGTAACACCAGATGAGATATCACTCTGGGTTTTCCTGGGAACGTTCGGAAGATTAAAGATGTCAACTTGGATATTTAAAGGATTTCATTGTAAGATTGTAAAACTGGCAGACAACTGAAAACATTGTAGTCAGCGAGCTCAGGAGCACTGCCACTGTGAAAACATTGTAGTCAGCGAGCTCAGGAGCACTGCCACTGTGAAAACATT
>NC_091303.1:1987500-2000000 GCF_038502225.1 Cherax quadricarinatus
AGACCGATAAAATGTATACATTTAACGTATGACAGGAGGTCGGCCTGTTATGTAAGACTCCTTAACCCTCCTAGTGTGTTGACGTATACCAGTGTGATCCCATGTGTCTCCAGGAGCGGCAGCCACTGAGCCAGACAGTGTAAGACTCAAATATACCATTGTAATCATGCTCAACTCTCCCACCAAGTCACACCCTTTTCACCCGACAGCCTCCGGAGCTAAGGTCGTGAAGGGTGTGCCCAACTCAGGTTCTTGCGACTTCAGTAACGGGAGGAGCGCCTCTGTGTACAAGTTGCGGTACGTATTTCACCCTCTGATGGCAGCCCTTACGCAATAAGCGTCTCCTCTGTTTGTTATCAGTTTGTACCACACATGCTGTTGCGCTTTTGCTCCCAGGCAAGGTGCGGTGGGGAGGAAAGTAGGAGAAGCTTGAAAGTTACATCAGGTTGAGATGGCTGTGGTAATTTGTCATTATGGAAAAAAATCAGGAAAATTCTGGTGATATGATAAAGTATATCTAAGAAATTATATTTTTGTTTTTCACATGGTAATGGTCTAGTAAAATGGCGAAGACGTCAGAATGTTTTAGTTTAAATCATTTTTTAATAATGTTATTCTGCATTTTACATTAAATCTTACGTACTAGTCAGTCATACTAAACACAACAATAAGGTAGTAACAATAAACAAATTATGAAATTCGTTAAGGATTTCTTCGCCAACCATCCAAGAAACTGAAATCTCCGATCATCAAGTAGACGTAAAACATTCCGTGGCTAGTTTAGGGCAGCTTCAGACGCTGCCCTAAATCCTTCCACGTCTTATTCTCCTTCAGCATTCCCCTCTGACAGTCGACCAAGTAACAATCAGGCTTTGTTCTCTCCTGAAGCTAAATATTAACTACGTGTGAGTGTTAGTGTGTGTGTGTGTACTCACTTATTTGTGATTGCAGGGGTCGATTCATAGCTCCTGGATACGCATCTTCACTGACTGCTACTAGGTCCTTTCTCTCCCTGCTCCATGAACTTTATCAAACCTCCTCTTAAAACTATGTATCGTTCCCGCCTCCACTATGTCACTTTCTAGGCTATTCCACTGCTTGACAACTCTATGACTGAAGAAATACTTTCTAATAACTTTGACTCATCTGAGTCTTCAACTTCCAATTGTGACCCTTTGTTTCTGTGTCCCATCTCTGGAACATCCTGTCTTTTTCCACCTTGCCTATTCCGCGCAGTATTTTATATGTTGGTATCATGCCTCCCTTGACCCTCCTGTTCTCCAGTGTCGTCAAGACAATTTCACTTAACCTTTCATCGTAGTACAATCCCCTTAGCTCTTGGACTAGTCTTGTCACAAACCTTTTCACTTTCTCTAATTTCTTGACGTGCTTGACCAGCTGTGGATTCCAAACTGGCGCTACATACTCCAGTATGGGCCTGACGTATATGGTATACAGAGTCTTGAACGATTCCTTACTGAGGTATCGGAAGGCTATCCTTAGGTTTGCCAGACGCCCGTATGCTGCAGCAGTTATCTGATGTGCACCTCAGGAGATGTGTGTGTGTGTGTACTCACCTAGTTGTGGTTGCAGGGGTCGATTCATAGCTCCTGGACCCGCCCCTTCACTGGTCGCTACTGGGTCACTCTCCCAGAACCATGAGCTTTATCATACCTCTGCTTAAAGCTATGTATGGATCCTGCCTCCACTACATCGCTTCCCAAACTGTTTCACTTCTTGATTACTCTGTGACTGAAGAAATATTTCCTAACATCCCTGTGATTCATCTTTGTCTTCAGCTTCCAACTGTGTCCCATCTCTGGAACATCCTGTCTTTGTCCACCTAGTCAATTCCTCTAAGTTTTTTATATATCGTTATCATGTCGACCCTATCTCTCCTGTCCTCCAGTGTCGTCAGGTTGATTTCCCTTAACCTCTCCCCGTAGGACATACCCCTTAGCTCTGGGACTAGTCTTGTTGCAAACCTTTTCACTTTCTCTAGTTTCTTTACGTACTTTGGGGGCCCAGTCCCTGGACCCATTACGTACCTCTGTAATCTGTAAATACCTTTGTAACTTGTCATGATTGTGACCAGACCTACCTGGAGTTCATTACCTTTGTAAATTGTGAGTTCATTACCTTTGTAAATTGTGAGTTCATTACCTTTGTAAATTGTGAGTTCATTACCTCTGTAACTTGCTCAGCTATCAAAACTTTGGAGTCCAGTCCCTGGACCAATTATGTACCTCTGTAATCTTTTGACTACCGCCCACAGGATGGGTATGGGGTGCATAATAAACATATTAAACTGAACTTTACGTACTTGGCTAGGTTTGGATTCCAAGCTGGTGCCACATACTCCAATATGGGCCTAACGTACACAGTGTACAGGGTCCTGAACGATTCCTTACTAAGATGTCGGAATGCTGTTTTGAGATTTGCTAGGTGCCCATATGCTGCAGCAGTTATTTGGTTGATGTTCGCCTCAGGAGATGGGCCTGGTGTTATACTCACCCCAAGATCTTTTTCCTTGAGTAAGGTTTGTAGTCTCTGGCTCCTATTCTGTAATCCGTCTGCGGTCTTCTTTGCCCTTCCCCAATCTTCATGACTTTGCACTTACTGGGGCTAAACTCCAGGATCCAGTTGCTGGACCAGGTCTGCAGCCTGTCCAGATCCCTTTGTATGTTCTGCCTGGTCTTCTTTCGAATGAATTCTTCTCATCAACTTCACATCGTCTGCAAACAGGGACACTTCGGAGTCTATTCCTTCCACCATGTCGTTCACAAATACCAGAAACAGCACTTGTCCTAGGACTGGCCTCTCTGGGACCCCAGTTGTCACAGGTGCCCACTCTGACACCTTACCACGTACCTTGACTCGCTGCTGTTTTCCTGACAAGTATTCCCTGATCCATTGTAGTGCCTTCCCTGTTATCCCTGCTTGGTCCTGCAGTTTTTGCACTGATCTCTTGTGTGGAACTGTGCCAAACGCCTTCTTACAGTCCAAGAAAATGCAAACTACCCACCTCACTGCCTCATCGGTACAATCGTGGCTCTCCTTAAATCAGCCTTCTACCACTTCTCCGTCTAATCCATTCCAGTTCAAGGTCAAAATGAGGTGAGAAAATATTTCCTAATATCCACATCCACGCTACCTTATACAAGTTGCTCAACAACTTCACCTTTTGAATATTCTTTTCTTGTGTTAATTATCTCAGTAGTTTAGCCTTCTTCCTGTATCTCACCAGCATCCACCATCACTAAAATTCAACATCACCAACACTCAACATATCAAACACTCACCAACGATCAGTTGTCACCCTTACTGTTACTCCACTAGCAATAATCCCCCTCCTTCAAATCCCCCCGACCCCCCCTCCTAAGTATATTCAACAGAAATCGCGTTAATCTTCTATAGGTTCCACCAGGCGGCCGGTACACCTCTGACCACCTACTGTTATCTCCATCTTATTCACGAGAGCCAGGGACAGATAAAGCAGTTACATAAATAAATAATAAGCCTCAATTGCAGGATATTCAGAAAGGGCGATGGTATTTGCACAAGAGAGAGTAATAACAATATAATCTCTGATTTATCGCGGTCTCTGAAGCACTGGTGGTGAGCGAGTGTGGGTGACCAACGTCCCCAGCATATCATAGTCCGCCCGGGTTGCTTAATTAAAGGCCTGAATAGCTATTTGCGGCAGAGTTCTCTTGTCGTCTATTCTACAGTAAATGGTATGCGTTTACTGTTCCGCTGCCATCCAACAACGTCTGTGGTGGCTGGAATCCTGTTTCACTCGTTATTTTTTGGGGGGATGGGGGTCTCATTCTTTCTTGATCTATTTGTGTTGAGCTACAGGTCTGGGGTTTCGCCTCTTAGTCCTCGCTTTACAGATATAGTTCCTCTTGGGTTCTTTCCTAACTCTGGAAGCCATGTGTGGAGTCTGCCCCCACTGGGTGGATTCCCTTGTGTTTAATTTACGTCTAATATCCTTGTGCCTTTCTCACGGGGAAGGAAATTGCTTTACTTGGTAGAAAGTAATGACCACTGAAATAAAACTCTAACCGTGTAATACATGATACAGCATAACTAGAAAATTTTCTCTCAAAAACATTTATATTTAATCTCCAAACTTCACTCAGTTTAGCAAAGTGCTGACTAATCAGAGGCAGTGACTGAGCTCTGGATAGTTCTCTCCTATGATAATAGGCCCTTTGTGCTATGCCATGTCTTTTAAGGTTATGATATGCATGTATCTTAGATCAAAACTATGCAATGAGCCTTTGTTTTTTACAAGTGGTATGCAAAGCTAGCTCTGAAATTCCAACAGATGTTTATCCACTTTATGGATCACCATCTGAGACTGACCCGTGCCAGAAGGAACTTGTCCTGTTTCCTGACCAACAAGCCATCAACATCACTTGGACTACCATCACCATCACTTGTACTGACCTGCACACCACGTACAAAACGTTTTAAAACAAATACTTGGCAAAACTAGCCTTTAATTGTGAATGTTAAGCATCAGATTGCATTATTTGATTCTCGACCTCAATACCTATTCGTGATCGTGTTAGTTTGTTGCATGTATTAGGAATTGTAATAGTTTGTCAACAACGTAGTTTCTTAGATATATGTTGCAGCTCTGTGTTTAAAACATTGAGCTAGTTGATGTTGCTTATGTTGAATGATTTTGGGATTAATGTCACGATAATTACAGTGAAGCATTCCGGCAATTGGATTAAAACACAAAAATATACTAGTAGGAATCGAATCTTGTGCATATGTATCCATTATTTATATTTACGTAAAATACTTATTACAGGTGTGTCTTAAACTTGGAGAATATTCTACAATTTATTCCCACAGTTATTGGATTAATGCGCTTCCTTGCGAACAAAATTCGTTTCACTAAATTCAAGTTTTCTCGCTTCAGCATGATTTAGAAAAAAATCCTGACACAATTCTTACTATTTCTTCAACAGAATGATAGAATAAATTATCCAGAGGGACAGCGAAAAAAATCATCTTTACCATCCATAAATAATGCACAAATCCTCCTTCCCGTTCCATTACCCCGACCTTATAAATAACCAAATAGCTGAACAAACCACATTCCCTCATACAGTCAATTTTAATATCACTGATTATTTAGCTTAGCTAAAACACAAGGAATATTTTTTAACTAAAATAGTCGAGGGTTGATAACCAGGGTGTGTCGAGGCTCACCCTCTGGATTCTCTCCCCGTCAACAGTTGGGTTATTTTCACTGACCCCAGAGGAAGGTCATGTCTCGTTGGTATTGACTCGGGTGACATAAATAGAGGAAGATGAAAGTGAAACAATTGTTGCATTATTATTTTAACTGCTTTTATGTTGCAATAAATTGGTTTGCATGTTCCGAGCAGTGAAAAATTCAAGGAAAATATCCGGAAGAAAAACTCTTTTAGCATTCGTCAATCAATAGTCCATATTTCGAAGCCATCAGTCATTGGTAGCAGTTTTTTTTTCTGCACTATTAATTCCAAATAAATAATGAACTATTATTTTCCTAATGTGGCCCAGGCATATGGTCTCTCCTAAAATTATACTTCACAAGTTCTGTCAGTCTGACGGTTCTGTAGATATAAGCGGATGCTGTGAAACAACAACAGTCTCTTAAGATCTAAATGCAGATCAAAATTCCAGTCTCCATCACCTGTGTCCTGACTCACCTTGATAATAATATACGTGCTCCCAATTTTTGTTTTTTACATGCTTGACCCTGTGTATTCTGATGCCGAGTTTGAAGTTTGAATCCTGCTGTGGGCGGAAAGATAATGTTATTAAATAATTTTGCCTGTTTGCGACATTATCAATATAATATATAATATTTTTAGGTGTCCCCGCAATATATATTTGTATATATCCTTTTCACTGAAATAATTCCAAATGTGAGTGTTTTTTCCTCGACTCTGACCTCTTTCTACACTGCATTGTTTCATCAGGTTATGCATTGTGGCAAGAATAGAGTATGTTACAATTTATTCGGAGTATGTCACACGCCCGTATAGGCTGCCTCCCAACCAGCGAACCGGGTGCTAAGGGTTTAACGATCGATAGGGAACCCTTCGTTAAATCAGTACATTGGTTCATTAACCAATCACAGGCAAGGCCGCCAAAGCTGACTCAACGTGGTTTACTTACGGTAAGCATTGGCAGACTTGCCTACCTGCTGGTTGAGTACGGTGCACTCTCTCTGGATTCTGCTTTGCCATCTGTCACCGTTGGTGTACACTTATTATTCTATCTACATATTGTACAAACTTGTAAGTATATATGTCATCTGGTGAAGACAACTATATTTAATAGTCTACTGCTGAGTCTATTTGCTCCAATTCTCATTACGACTCCCCCAAGGAAGGTTCCTTGATGCTGATGAGGGGCTCTTGATCTACGGAATTAGATCTGTGCTCCAGCTTCCTGAATTAAACCTGAATACTTTCCATCCCCCTCGCCACAGACGCTGTATAATTCTACGGGTTTAGCGCTCCCCATGATTATAATCCATTACGACCAGGTCTCGCAGGTTCGTTATATGTTCGTTATATGTATTCTCTTCTTCCGCATTAGTCATTTATTGCAGTACATCCAAAGTTATTCACATTTACTGAATCTCTCACACTTCAGTCTGTCTACGCATCTAAAATATTCACCTCCAGTTAGGAATAATTCAGTCACAAATATTGAGATTCTTATCCCTCCACGTGCACATTCCTTCAAGATCTCAGTGCACGTGCATCAGTCCACGTGCACATTCCTTCAAGATCTCAGTGCACGTGCATCAGTCCACGTGCACATTCCTTCAAGATCTCAGTGCACGTGCATCAGTCCACGTGCACATTCCTTCAAGATCTCAGTGCACGTGCATCAGTCCACGTGCACATTCCTTCAAGATCTCAGTGCACGTGCATCAGTCCACGTGCACATTCCTTCAAGATCTCAGTGCACGTGCATCAGTCCACGTGCACATTCCTTCAAGATCTCAGTGCACGTGCATCAGTCCACGTGCACATTCCTTCAAGATCTCAGTGCACGTGCATCAGTCCACGTGCACATTCCTTCAAGATCTCAGTGCACACGCATCAGTCCATGTGCATATTCCTTCAAGATCTCCGTGCACATGCATCAGTCCACGTGCACATTCCTTCAAGATCTCAGTGCACGTGCATCAGTCCACGTGCACATTCCTTCAAGATCTCAGTGCACGTGCACGTGCATGTCAGGATGGAGCAATATTAATATAACTCACTTTTTTAAAGTGTTAATTTTTCTAAACAATAGTATGTTATAGATGAGAAATAAACTCTCTTAACTATTTATAAATTAAAATGCCAGCTACCTTGTACATTTAAAACTAGCCTATTATCAAAAATTTTAATTTTAATTGCTACAAAATCATCAGCTGGCATACTGTCATAAAATCTCACAATAATTCTAGAATTAACATTAACCAGGATATCAACTGGAGTGCTCTCTAGCACTAGAATACAGAACTAAATACTGCGACGGATAATCTGTGCAAAGGAAGGCCCTTAAATGCTCATAGACTTCGGACTGCAAAAATACAGCCCCTCAGTGGAGGCTTCCTTGATGCTGGTGAGGGGCTCTTGATCTAGGGAACTGGATCTGTGCTCTAGTTCTCTGAATTGAACCTGAATGCCTTCCATTAACTCCCCCCCCCACACAGGCGGTGTATAATCCCTGCGGGTTTAACGCTCCCCATTATAATTTTTTTTTATTAACAATAATGCAAAAATACTCCTAAATTGCGCTATTGTGCATTTCATTATCACTTATGACTCACAATACCTTATAAATATAAAACCGTTATCCTGCCTAAGTTACAAAAATTTATATACGAAAAACTAGCTTAATGTACGCAAAGGACACGTTAATACGGATCTCATGAAAATGGAGAGGGAGAACGCTAATTGAGTCATCATCTTAACTCTAAGATGATTCTCCCTCCCTCTCTCCCTGAGGCTGCATCTTAAGATGTGAGCCTCGGTATTCGTAATGGAACATGAAGGAGGTTATCTCAGTCTGAATTTCATCTTCCTAGACAAATTTTATGCCTGGGGACTAAAGCTTATTAAAACGAGAATTTCTCTTAATAAGTGTCATGGAGTACTTTTTTTTGTGTGTGTGTGTGTGTGTGCGTAAGCTCAGGTAAGATCATAACGGAACACAGTGTTCATCTCTGTATTCATCTCTATTCCCATGAGTACCTTCATCTCCCTGAACACCTCCGTGGGCATTGTAATGTTCATCGTAATGGTCATTGTTATTTTCATCACACTGTTCGCCAGTATGTTCATCATTATGTTCACCCTTATGGTCACCATTATGTTCAGCAATACCACATCAGTGAGGTACTACCAGCAGCACAATAGACAAGCATCTATTAAGACAAGGATCACAAATCCATTGGCAACGTTGCAAAAGAAAAACTTTATAAACTAAGATATCTGAAGCCAAAATCCAGCAAAAATAAATAAATGCGAAAAAGATGCTAATCTTGTCTGTCTGACCAAAGGGTCTTCATTACAATAACTTACACAGGTATCATGTTCGAGTCCAGTTCTTTGAATCATAATGTGCCTCTTGCATCTTATTAAACCCAAAAGAGGCATGGATATTTCACTTTGTGTAGAGCAGCATTATAAGGTCATGTTTCACTCTATGTAGAGCTTTATCAAGTTTCAGTCTGTGTAGAGCTTTATCAAATCATGTTTCTCTCCCTGTAGAGCTTTATCATGTAGCGACTAGATAAAACTTGTCCTTCTTTTGACTCAAGACTTTCAAATGAGCTGAGGTAGGTAACAGCTCGTAGCTTGTTAATAAAGGAAAGAACGTTTAATTAACTTAACCTTGTAAAACCATTCTATAAATAAAAAAGAAAGAGGGAGGGAGGGAGGGAGGGAGAGAGAGACAGGGAGACAGAGACAGAGATCAGACAAAGACAGAGGGAAAGAGAGAGATAGGCAGATACAGAATGACAGGCTGATACAGATAGTTAGACAGACAGACAAAGAAAGAAAGAAAAAAAGAGGAAGACAGAGAAATGACAATGCTCTTTTAAGAGTGGATATCTGATGTTTTGATCGTGGGAGCCTCGGTGAGCCTTGCTTCTTCTCCGCTCTGTGTCTTCCAGAATTATCGTTCAAGGCTTTTGTTTCGTTAATTTATTATCTTCACACTCGCCTGTTCAGTTTCATATCTTATTTTCCTTTCATTTCCATAATACTATGTATCGTCTTTAAACTCTCTGTTATCGTGTGTTTACTCTCATCCAGCTGTTTCTCGTTTTCTGAATTCTCTGGTGTGTTGACACATCACTCACGAACATAACAAGCGATCTTCCCCTTTCCTTCTTCCCCTCGTTTCTCCTTGTACCAGACGACAGCCATTCTCTACCATTTTCTTTCTCAGCCCCAGCACTGGCAAGAACTCTGTCATGTGTATTCATGGCAGAGGCAAGAACACCAGTAGTGCTCGTTTGCCTGTATGTATGTGTATATGTGTGTGTGTGTTGTGTGTGTGTGTGTGTGTGTGTGTGTGTGTGTGTGTGTGTGTGTGTGTGTGTGTGTGTGTGTGTGTGTGTGTGTGTGTGTGTGTGTGTGTGTGTGTGTGTACTCATCTATTTGTGGTTGCAGGGCTCGATTCATAACTCTTGGCCCCGCCTCTTCACTGATTGCTACTGGGTCTTCTCTCTCCCTGCTCCATGAGCTTTATCAAACCTCGTTTTAAAACTAAGTATGGTTCCCGCCTCCACTACGTCACTTTCTAAGCTATTCCACTGCCTGACAACTCTGTGACAGAAGAAAACTTCCTAACATTCGTGTGTGTGTGTGTGTGTGTGTGTGTGTGTGTGTGTGTGTGTGTGTGTGTGTGTGTGTGTGTGTGTGTGTGTGTGTGTGTGTGTGTGTGTGTGTGTGTGTGTGTGTGTGATCTCTTCCTGGCCAAAAATCAATGTAAGAGTAAATCAAAGATTTCGATGTTATTATAGGAGAGAAATACAAGATGCTTCTTAATTCAGTGAGTTTTTCTGGTTACCTTACTCACAAGGGTCAACAGAGAAGTCACATTCACAGCAGAGGCATGTTATTCTTTCACGATATTGACGTTTTTTCCTCGAATTTCACTGAAGACAAAGATAAACCTGGATGAAGAGAAAGGCAGAAAAGTTCATCTATTCGTTCAGAAGAAAACCGAACGAAAAATAGGGTCAAAACACTCAATATC
This sequence comes from Cherax quadricarinatus, assembly GCF_038502225.1. Taxonomy (NCBI): domain Eukaryota; kingdom Metazoa; phylum Arthropoda; class Malacostraca; order Decapoda; family Parastacidae; genus Cherax; species Cherax quadricarinatus. Next base: position 1,997,791 of record NC_091303.1, read on the forward strand.
TTCTCCCTATGGAAATGGAAACTTCAGAGAGCTCGTCCACAGACACTAAACGCATCTGATATTTAAACACGAAGAATTATTTGAATTACATTGTCATTCAGTGAAGCACAAAACTTCGAGGCCAAGTATGCAACAAAAATTTGGGCAAAACTTTTCTTGCGGAATCATAAAACACTGAAATGTACTGCCCCCCTGAAGTTGTTAATTAAGAAACTGGAATTCTTTAATAGCAGAATGACCAGAATTTTGCTTATACCTTATTCTTTAGAGTGTAATTGGCCCTTCTCATTAGCCTGCCTCTAACTGACCATATAGTCTCCTATTATCCGCCTCTACTTCGAACTCCCGAGTACTTGTACGTATCTCTCTCTCTCTCTCTCTCTCTCTCTCTCTCTCTCTCTCTCTCTCTCTCTCTCTCTCTCTCTCTCTCTCTCTCTCTCTCTCTCTCTCCTTCGCCCTCTTTAATAAAAGTAATGCGATATTAGTTTAAATGGCAGAACAATATTTATAAATGTAAAAACATAATAACAGGATGCATATCTAATAATGATGATTTTCAAATATGTAAGGAGTAGAGATCCATTGGTACTGAAGAGACTATTGGAGCAAATGACGCGTTATTCTTATAATTATAGTGTAGTAATATCCATATATAGCATTAGCAACAGAAATAACACATAATAACTAGCAACATAAGCAATGCACCGAGTAACTAGTAACGCAAATAGCAAAATTCTAAAACAATGTTGATTTTGTAGATTTTTTTTTTCACTGCGATAGAAAGAATAGTTTATTACTCCTTTTGTTTTAAGGATTTATATTTATTTGTTTACATGATCATGTGTGATTTCCAGTGGATTTTTTCCTATTGGGCTGCCCTAAACCTACGTTAAAGCTGAGAGTGTGTAGGCGGAGATCTTAAAGACGGTATGAAGCACACTGCTCACACGTTCCACTTCCCCGTCTACGAAGGCTGCTCAAGCAAGCCTCAGTAGAATGTCATCACCTTAGTATCGCATTTCTCATGACTAATGCCTTTTGATGGGTCGTACTTTTTCTTACTATGTCGGTAATAGAATTTGAAATTAATATAAATACACAGACAAAGAACACTTTTTTTTCCTCTTTTTTTTCCACTCGTTTCTTTTACATACCCATAATTTCCTGTATATATGTATATAAACTTTTATTTCGGTTTACTCTTCCAGATGATGATAATAAAAAGTGCCACAAATATCTAGAAAATGTCTCAGATATCTGAATATTGCTTGAAATATATTGAAGCAATACAAATATTTCAGTGGAGCTTTTGCAACTTTGCATAAGTAGTACACTGGCATTATGTGGTTTCTATCTAGTGATGTGAAGTCAATCTTCTATGAACTACAGCTCCACAACTTGAACTCAACTTTGGTTGAAATGGAACATCACCCCAATGTAAGAAGAACTGTGGAAGGAGTCCTCAAACTCCATTTACAAGGATTATTTCATTAGATTTACCTCTTTATTATCAAACGTTGCCAGAGCTAGAATGTTGAGCCTTGATCAAATCAATTTAATATTAAGGGTGATGGCATCGTTTATGAATAATACATTTACTTCTCCACATAAGGACAGGTTTCACACTAAGCCAATAAATGTGGTATAAACAATAGTGTTTGAAATGCAACTAAAATTTGAAATGTAAGTTGAAATAAGTTATGAAATACTTGTATTTTGTTAAATTTGGTATATGAAATACTTGTATTATGAAATGAACATAGTTTTAAATACATTTAACTTTTAATGATATATTAAAAAAAAAAAACATAAAATACGAAGCACACAAAATATTGTGCACACATAAAGTTTGTTATATATGTAGAATATGAAATATAATAATAAAGAATAAATACATGAAACTCAATTCGAAATCCATGAAGATATTAATATATGAGGGGCGACTCTTGCAAAAACAGGATAGATCATATAAAAAGAAACATGGAGCAAATTCTTGCAATATATGTAGATGGTTGAGATAAACATTGCAACTAAATCTGATCTGCTGACTGTGCCGTTAAACCGTGTGTGTGTGTGTGTGTGTGTGTGTGTGTGTGTGTGTGTGTGTGTGTGTGTGTGTGTGTGTGTGTGTGTGTGTGTGTGTGTGTGTGTGTGTGTGTGTGTGTGTGTGTGTGTGTGTGTGTGTGTGTGTGTGTGTGTTGTGTGTGTGT
>NC_091303.1:2005000-2032500 GCF_038502225.1 Cherax quadricarinatus
GGACCAGGTCTGCAGCCTGTCCAGATCCCTTTGTAGTTCTGCCTGGTCTTCGATCGAGTGAATTCTTCTCATCAGCTTCACGTCATCTGCAAACAGGGACACTTCGGAGTCTATTCCTTCCGTCATGTCGTTCACAAATACCGGAAACAGCACTGGTCCTAGGACTGACCCCTGTGGGACCCCGCTGGTCACAGGCGCCCGCTCTGACACCTCGCCACGTACCATGACTAGCTGCTGTCTTCCTGACAAGTATTCCCTGATCCACTGTAGCGCCTTCCCTGTTATCCCTGCTTGGTCCTCCAGTTTTTGCATTAATCTCTTGTGTGGAACTATGTCAAACGCCTTTTTGCAGTCCAAGAAAATGCAATCCACCCACCCCTCTCTCTCTTGTCTTACTGCTGTCACCATGTCATAGAACTCCAGTAGGTTTGTGACACAGGATTTCCCGTCCATGAAACCATGTTGGCTGCTATTGATGAGATCATTCCTTTCTCGGTGTTCCACCACTCTTCTCCTGATAATCTTCTCCATGACTTTCCGTACTATACATGTCAGTGACACTGGTCTGTAGTTTAATGCTTCATATCTGTCTCCTTTTTTAAAGATTGGGACTACATTTGCTGTCTTCCATGCCTCAGGCAATCTCCCTGTTTCGATAGATGTATTGAATATTGTTGTTAGGGGTACACATAGTGCCTCTGCTCCCTCTCTCAGGACCCATGGAGAGATGTTATCCGGCCCCATTGCCTTTGAGGTATCTAGCTCACTCAGAAGCCTCTTCACTTCTTCCTCTGTTGTGTGTACTGTGTCCAGTACTTGGTGGTGTACCCCACATCTCCGTCTTTCTGGAGCCCCTTTTGACCTGTGAACACTTCTTTGAATCTCTTGTTGAGTTCCTCACAACTTCACGGTCATTTCTTGTGTGTGTGTGTGTGTGTGTGTGTGTGTGTGTGTGTGTGTGTGTGTGTGTGTGTGTGTGTGTGTGTGTGTGTGTGTGTGTGTGTGTGTGTGTGTGTGCATGTGTTTGTGTGTGAGTGTGTGTGTTTGTGTTTGTGTGTTTGTGTGTGTACGTGTGCGCGCGCGTATGTGTGAAAGATTTCCGATTTAATAATTAATATGTTATCTGCATGTAACTACAGTACATCTATCAGCACTATACCTTTGCTCTTAATGATGCCAAGAGAAAAGAAACAACTCAAGCATATTTAGGCACCGATGTACGGGAGGGAAAGGAGAGAGAGAGTATCAGAGGTAAGGCCCACAGAAAACATATTTGTTATATAAACCATGTATAGTATGAGCGATGAGACCTGCCAGTGTGTACATTCAATTGTTTTGTTCAATAGTGTCAGATAGATAAATGGTGGCAGCTTTCAGGATCGTGTGTTTGGTTTTTGTCCTCCACCTCTTGATACAACGGTAGCGTAGGTTTACAGTTTGAAGTGTGAGTGTAGATTGTGGTGAATGACACATGATTTAATGTTATCGTTCATCCTGTAAGCATACTTGTATTCCTGAAGGCCAGTCTGAAGATCACGCCTCGTCTCATCGATGTAAAAAACCTTACAGAGGAATGGCGTGGCAGCCGACAGTATGGTGAGTATTGATGTGATGTGACCTTTACAATAGTCCCCACACAGAGTATAATGTGGACCACTGCTTTAGTGGAACCTTTGCGTTTTTGAGATCTCGTAATGTCTTCAATGGTTTTACTGATTATAACATGAGAGGCTGTGCGCAAGATTTGGGTAACAGTGGGGAGGCAACCTGTCCTGTAGAATGAACAAGACTACGATCAGTTTGAGCTGTTTATCCTGGATGAACAAGATGAACTCCTTTCCCAGGAGTGGAAATGTTGAGTGGGCAATTAAGGCTGGTAATTACGTCCTAGAAATATTTCTGTTCCTCTTCAAGGAGTTCTTTATTACAAATCCTGAGATCACGGTGGAAAAAAACCTATGATGGAAAAATAGCGACTCAAGTAATTTTTACTGGTGCATTTTTAAACCCTGTCTTAGAGAGTTTCTTGCTTAGCAAACCGTATGATGGTTTCTATTGAACTGAAAGAGTCCTTAAACTGATGAAGATTAATGAATCGAGAGAAAACTACCAAGACTTTAACATCTTATCTCAAACATGCGATTTTGCCTGAGGTGTTCTTAAAATGGTCTCTAGTAATTAGAGGTAAATGTTGGTCAAGACTCCATAACTCGCTGAGATCTTTGAGGTCTTGTTTAAGAAAGAGGAGCAGCAGGTCATCATGAAAAGAGTTGAAGAGAAAGTTAATAACCTGGTCAATGGGAACCTAGTAAAGAGGAAAGTGACTTCAACACTAACCCGTTTATTATATTTACTCTCAGAAAAACAAAAAATAAAAATTTGTGAAACATAAAATCTGATGCTTTAAAAAGTACTCCCCTTAAAACTCTTGAAAAATCTTAATAGTTAATTTGCATATTGTGCTTTCTTTACAATGACGTTCGAAAAAAAAAATTGTGGAAACACATTAAATAGATAAATATATAGTTAGCTTCGCAACCCTTTGCAAATCCAAACATTTTCAGAAACCTGTCTTACTTTTGTCCAGAAAAGTATAAAAACTCTGTGCTTCGACTAAGTTGGTCCACTCGTCTCCCTTCCCTATCCTACCCCCTAAGGTTTTGTGGACCAAATGTCAGCAATTTTTTACTTACAGGGGCGCGAGGGAAATAGGAGGCAGGGAAAGCACGCAGGATAGCACTTCAGGGAAAAGACTCTGTGTGTAGTTGTAGTCTTGAACCCGAGGTAAGTAGGACTATGCCTCTTAACATCACCACTGGTGGGAGGACGAGTTAGCGAGGCATAGCAACATAACCTAGAAGTAATTCACAGCACTAGGAAAGCATAAGTGAATAGTGGAAAGGTTAGCAACAAAATAACTGAGTAGTTATAAGAATATGAAATAATCATATGCATCATGAAACGTACACACACACACACACACACACACACACACACACACACACACACACACACACACACACACATACACACTTTAAATATTTACCAACACTCAGGATCTGGTTAATTTGCATAACTCTTTGACTTGGCTGCCTTTGAAGACATCTCCCACGAAACTTCAGAATATCAGTCCTTTGATATGAAAAAGAAAGTGTTTCATTGCTTAATAGCAAGGTGTGCGCGTGTGTACATGTGTGTGTGGATGTATGCAAGTGCCTGTGCGTGTTTGTGTTTAATTATCTATTTGGAATTACTTATCTTAGGATAGAGGAGTTGAGCAACGCTCGTGGTGTCCCGTCCTCTTGAAATCGTCTGGAACATTTCTGAGTTTCGCAATAATTATTGCACACAAACTCACTCATGAGCATATTCCACTCTCATTTTGTTTATCAGGTTATTTTATGGTAAGTTAGGTTAGACCAGGTTAAGATACGTGAGAATAAATAAAGACAGGCCTTTGAGTTTCAGGACTCACTTGCCATAGGTTCGAGTCCCACCCGTTCTGTGATTAGGATAGGTAAAGCTAGGTTATTATTGGTCATGATAAATTAGCAAAGCATATGCTAGTTTAAGATAGGATTATACTCATAACCCGCACATAGGAGACAAACTTATGACGACGTTTCGGTCCAAACCTGACCATTTACTGGACCATTTACTTTGGATATAAAGTGAGGTGATATGCCGTTAAGGATCAGAATACTCTTAAATATAAAAATGAATAGCACTGAGCCACGTAAAGGCGATAGGACTCAAATGTAACATTTTTTTCCTTTGTTTTCAAAGAAAAGATATAAATCGAACGACGATTCAGGTCAGTTACAAATCTTTCAGGTTTTTTCCCCCGTATTTGCCAGTTGGCCTTTGTTGTTCTTACTTGGGCATTCCAGACTTGTATGTCACCTGTCACTACATTAAATGGTGTGTCACCTGTCACTATATTAAATTGTGTGTCACCTGTCACTATATTAAATGGTGTGTCACCTGTCACTATATTAAATGGTGTGTCACCTGTCACTATATTAAATGGTGTGTCACCTGTCACTATATTAAATGGTGTGTCACCTGTCACTATATTAAATTGTGTGTCACCTGTCACTATATTAAATTGTGTGTCACCTGTCAATACACACTAGCCGTGTTTTTCCTGTTGGAGATTGATCATACAAATTCACTCACATACTGCCCGGCATATGGATGAGCTGCTGGGTTGATGATTAGGTGAATACGTGGGTACTGGGTGAATGGTTAGATGAGTTAGTACATGTTATGACTATGAGTGTGTGCGCATGTATGTGTGAATATGTGAATTAATAAGAATTCTTACTTTAAAACAGGTTGTTCTCTTCCCCAGTAAAAACTTCCACAGAGTTAAGATTAGCAAACCTACAGAATTCCTTTGTATTAAATGTAAGCATTTTTAGTGTGTGTAAATAGATCTAAAAAAGTAATATATTCAAAAATTATATTTTTAAGTGAATTTTATTACCGAAAAAAAATATAAATGGAATGTTCTATAGTGAGATCAAGAAGCTAGCACCAGGTACTCCATCCAACCTGTGTTTTCATATGAAAATGAAAATTCAAATGCCATCAGCGAGAACATTCTCTGGATATGCAATAGTATGAGAGAGCGATAAAATAACAAAAAAACACTAAATACAGTTACATGGAAGCCTTTTTTTATTATCCTCCCTTAATAAAGCCCCCTTCACAAAGCTCAAAACGTGAGCGAAACATAGTCAAGAAGAGCGTGCTTTGTTTACCGTGTTAGACGATTCAATATTCTTATATCGACCTGCCTACTCTGGTGTTCAGAAGATTGCATCCTGCCTAAGAATCTTGTTGACATTTGAGAAGAAACTAACAACACGGATGATAACACCACTAAGCATGTCTCAGGAATGATACGTGTCAACAACTTCTCAAATTCATAATGATGACTTCTCAACATTCTGCTAATTTGAGCACAGTTTTCCAATATCAGAAGTATAAAAAAATAAATTCTTAATTTATTTTATAAATTTACGAATGAGATATATGCAAAAATGGTTCTCAAGTGTCTCGTTCTTAAACTTGTCGGTTTTCTAAATTATTTTATCACATTTAATTTATTATTTCATGAATATATCAGTATAATACTTTTCTGCTGGTCCAAAGAGTAAAGATATATTATAGTAATTAGCAGAATTAATTGTAAACACTCCACCTAGACCTGATTAATTGAACACACTTGTTTTATTAATAACGTTAAATGACGTTATCTCTTTAGCAATTACAATATTTAACATATCATTAAAATGTCAGTCACTTACAATTGGATATAAACTATTACCTCAAGGACATTAAAAGGTATGTATGAAGGAATCTTCATTCATCAAACTTTCAAAAAAAAAAAATTGATATTGAAAGACGAGAAAATAATAAAAATTTTAAAGTTCTGTATAGTTTATCAGAGAAATATAACTTCATATAAACTGCATGTAACTGCGGAATATAATAGCCACTTTTCATACTGAAAGAAGAACCAACAGCGCATTTACATTCAGAATAGATCGCCAAGTCTGCCACTTCTTCCTCCCAAAATCTACGTGTAGTACTTCCGATTTTCCTTTACTCATTGATGCTGTTCATAATTAGTTATGATTTGTGTCTCACTCTTCTCTTGTTATTTATTGATAATATTCAATATATCTAATTCTCTTGACTTTCAAACTAATGACTTCGGTTTGTCATCACTCGCACACTACACTCACTTCGGAAACAGATGTTTTAAACCAAGAAATTATATCACTGTTAGAAAAACCTCACATCCTTCAGTAGAGAAATAAAAAGCTGAAGTCTGCTTCTTGCTTGTCTGAAGTAATTCTCTCACACCTCAAGAACCTCCCCTTCTGTTAATATTTTTAATACACACACTAAGAAAGCCATTCCATTCATCAATTCACTTGTCATCAGCTCTAATTCTGAATCAATAACCCCATCCATAGAGTGTCATCTCTATGTGTCTGTCTGTCCCCTCTCAATACCTTCCTTTTTTAGGCCACTCTGCTTCAGTGGGATACGGCCAGAGAGTTGAAAGATTATATATATATATATATATATATATATATATATATATATATATATATATATACCATTTGATTATATACATATTTATATATATTATCTTTCTATCTGCATTTACAGCCCTTTCTAGGGCTGTAGAGGCCCTTAAGTAACAAGTGGAAAAGATCAGGTTATGTCTTCTTCCTCTTTAAAGTTTATCTGGGAGAAATAAGCTCTATACTGTATTTTCAAGTTTCTGTTCAGTATTAATATTATATTATTATTCAGTATTAATATTATATTATTATTCAGTATTAATATTATATTATTATCTTAATATACGTAGTAACTTTTATAGACTTATATAGACTATATTACACTACAGCCTGAACTGGTCAATAACTCATCTCTAAGAATCTTCAGTCATGACACAGAACACAAATTTATTCTCTTTGTCAGCTAGATCCTTATAACCACAGGGCAGTTAAATTCACAGACTATCCGCATAATATTTTCAATACGGATAATTCGTCGACCACTCGCTCAGCCCATGAGATCTCCGTCAAAGGGGATCTCTGAACTCCCTAAGAGTTCACCGTACTCTCAGTTGGAGTCTAAGTATGAGCTCCACGGCTAGGCACTTTCTCGTCCAGAGGTGAGAATGATCTGCCTGGGGTAAGGTTCCCTTACTCAACATCAGCTCGGTTTGAGCGGGAGATTGGAAGACCCAAACAGCTACATGGTACCTTAACATAGTTGTACCAGTAATTTCAAGCTTATAAAACATCCAACCTAACAACATAGCTAAATAATTCATGATCAGATAATACTATAAAGCAGAGTAACTTTATTTTAGCTATTAATAAGGGTATCGATAATATAATGTTAAGTGAAAAAACCAACGCAACATAATAAGGAAATAACCCTTGTTAAATTACGAACAAGGGTCGTAACAATATACCTCTCATAACTCACATCAGAAGTAAGATATTGACGCTAAAACAGGCTTGTGCCGACACTTGCCACATGGACGTATTTGCCAACCCTTCAGATCTGCATTTTATCAGATTTGAGATACCACATCAGTTCTTGTTAAAAAGAGTCACACCTTATGCGTCTCCGTTCATGACTTACACATTGTATAAAATCTCCATATTTTGCCTTTGTCCACAGTTCTATGCAGTTTCCAGTTTGTTTCTCTGTGCCATTTCTATTTTTATTGCATTCTCCAATATTTTAAACTCAATTTATATTAGCAGTTCTAAAGAATTCCCGGTGAATTCTCGGTGCTGGTGATGGGCTCTTGATCCATGGAATTTAAGGTACCCTTTTATTTTTTGGATGAAATCTTATTATTTCTCATTCCCCAGAGGTTGTTTGACCCTTACGGGCTTAACACTCATTTTTGTGAACATAGGCATTTGCAAATGAACTGATATTATAAAGAGCATCTCAGCTTTAATTACTTTCAGTGATCCTAGTGTTTTAAGTCTTCTTCCTTTACGTCTTATTTTTATCGACTGATATCCATCGTATGTTTCTTGCAACAAGCTGTACCTTCTTCAAGGCAAGCTGTTACAACACTGACGTCGACTTTGGAGAAAAATGTGTCTCCAGCCGAAACTGATTGGCCTTCGGGATTGGTGGATATATTATGTAAAGTACGTTGGCCACTATGTTTGATGAATCACTTGGCATTAAACTTGAAATGTATCCTCTGTGGGTCAAGAAATTTAAGTCACAATATCCCTCACTTGATAATGATCCCATTATCAAATAACATGGAGAACCTTCCCTGCACCGTTATCCAGTTAACTGATAGAGATCCAGAACACATTCCCATCTTTCATCTCTTCTACCGTTTTCTTGCTGCCCCTTCCCATCCACCAATTATTACATCCCCACCTCTCCATTCGCACCTCTTACACCTTCTACTCCCGTCAATCCTTTCTATACCCTACCTTGCCCTTATTTTTCTACTGCCTTTCCAAGCTCTACCAAATCCACCTTACCCACCAAGAAAGGCAGATAAGCAGGAACATCTAGCCAAAACACTATCCACTGATTCTCCTCCTACCCTCTACCCAAGGTCCCTCACTCCCCTTCTCCCATTACCACGATTGGCTGGAGCTTCAAAGTTCCATGGAACCACTCAGAGATTCTTTCAGCTGGTGCAGGGGGAAAAAACGCTCACTCGGAGACCCCTGTGATGCTTGAAGGAGTGTGTTTTGTTCCTTCCAGCTTGTTGACAACTACCACTCCATCGCCTCCTGCGTCTCTTCCCCCCCCCCCTTTCCCCACCACCACCTCTACCCTCGCTCCTAACTACTAATTTTCTCCTGTTCGTGAGTTTTCCCATTTCACTTTCATCTGCTGTATTTTTTTTAACGTGCAAAATGTCATTGTTTTTGGTCTTCTTGTTGGTGTGTTATTTGTATCTTTGTCTCGTTGCCCAATTTCTCTCTCTCTCTCTCTCTCTCTCTCTCTCTCTCTCTCTCTCTCTCTCTCTCTCTCTCTCTCTCTCTCTCTCTCTCTCTCTCTCTCTCTCTCTCTCTCTCTCTCTCTCTCTCTCCCTCTATCTCTCTCTTTTTCTCTTTCTTTTTCTCTTCATCTCAATGCAAGGCAATCCCAACAGAGTACATAGGAAGAGGACAAGTAACTGCCCACGACTTGGGTAAAATAGACTCCATATTAGAAACGTTTCGGTTCATGGACAATGTTTACATTCAAGTGGGTTCCCCTGACGGGTTTTAACCAAACAAAAAAGACACTAAGACAGAATGGAAACCTTTAATGAGATATAGTTTCACTATGAAAGCAAGATTTTTCAAGAGTATATGATAAGTATGAATACAGTACACACACACACACACACACACACACACACACACACACACACACACACACACACACACAATCACAGGGATGTTAGGAAGTATTTCTTCAGCCAGAGAGTAATCAGTAAGTGGAATAGTTAGGGAAGCGAAGTAGTGGAGGCAGGATCTATTACGTAGCTTTAAGCAGAGGCATGATAAAGCTCACGGTTCAGGGAGAGTGACCTAGTAGCGATCAGTGAAGAAGCGGGGCTAGGAGCTCGGTCTCGACCCCTGCAACCTCAACTAGGCGAGTACAACTAGGTGAGTACACACACACACACACACACACACACACACACACACACACACACACATATATATATATATATATATATATATATATATATATATATATATATATATATATATATATATATATATATATGTCGTGCCGAATAGACAGAACTTGCGATCTTGGCTTAAATAGCAACGCTCATCTTCCCATATAGGACAAGTGAAAATTTGCATATGCAGTAATTTCGCCAAAATCATTCTGAACCTAACGAAAAAAAATATATTTCACTGTGTTTGTTTAGTATTAAATTACTGTAAACAAATTTAAAATATATTTAGTTGGGTTAGGCTAAAATAAATTGTTCTTGTTATAATAAGGTTAGGTAAGTTTTCTAAGATTCTTTTGGTGCAAAATTAAAATTTTTTACATTAACATTAATGGAAAAAATATATCTTTAAACGTATAAGAAAAAATTTCAGGAAGGAATTAATTTTAAATGAGTTCTCGCTAATTGACCAGTTTTACATATTCGGCACGACATATATATATATATATATATATATATATATATATATATATATATATATATATATATATATATATATATATATATATATATATATATATATATATATATATATATATATATATATTTAAAGGGGTCCACCTTTGGTGTAAATTGTGGGACCCATAGCCTCGGAGAAGTGGATAAAAAGGCTTCAAGGAAGAATATTTGGATTTCTTCCTGAAGCCGTTTGAATATTCCACTTTCCCTACCACCCCATCTTTAATATATATTTTTTTTACCAATAAGAATATTTTATTACATAATATGGTACAGAAGATTTAAGAGATACATTGTTGATATAAAGGTTGCATATAAGGTAAATGTTGTTACGTGTGTATCACCGATTATAAGGCGAAAATCTCATCCAGCTCCTTAGAGCTGGGGCGTGTGCCCAAAATACAGCAGGCATTACCCCTTTGAACAGCCGCACTGAGCCGCTGGAACAGAAAACTAGCTGCCCTGGGATCCTTAGTTACCCTGATGAGTCTTTTTCCCATCTCCTTAAGGAATTTAGATGCACTCTTTCCCCATGAGCCAAGGGTTTCTGAGCCTATGGGAACAAACATATAATGATGGGCAAGTTCTCCATATTTTCTAGACTTTTGGGACTCCCTGAAGCTAGCAGCTGCCCCTCCTTCATCCCTGGTGTATTGGAGATAGGTATCAGCCAAGGTAGATGCACATGTATAGTCCCACACCACCTGCTTCCCATCTGTCCAGGCTTGAAGGGTGATACCATCTGGACGCTTCTGGCTGCCATCAGATCTGCATAGTTGGGGTGGCTCCCTTACTGCTGGGCATCCAGCTGTTGTGAGGCTCCTCTTGATAATGTTATTAACCTCCTCATGTCTTGCAATCTTTCCCTCGGATTTACGGCACACAAGACCATGGTACCCGAATCGGTCTGCTGCTTCACTGCCAAAAATACACCTGTGTTCGGCGAGAATAGATGTAGATGCCGTGCCGAATAGATTAAACTTGCTATTTTGGCTTAAATAGCAACACTCTTCTTGCCGAATAAGGCAAGCAAAAATTTGCGTATGCAGTATTTTTGCAAAAATCATTCTGAACCTAACGGAAAAAAAAGTTTCATTGTGTTTCTTGATTATTAAATTATTGTAAACTTATCTAAAATATATTTAGTTGGATTATGCTTAATTAAACTGCGCTTTTTAAAATAAGGTTAGGTTAGTTTTCTAAGTTTCTTTTAGTATAAAATTATTGATTTTTACAATATATATATATATATATATATATATATATATATATATATATATATATATATATATATATATATATATATATGTATATATATTACATATACATGTATATATATATATTTATATATATATATATATGTACATATATATATATATATATATATATATATATATATATATATATATATATATATATATATATATATATATATATTTATATATATATGTCGTGCCGAATAGGCAGAACTTGCGATCTTGGCTTAAATAGCAACGTTCCTCTTGCCATATAGGACAAGTGAAAATTTGTGTATGCAATAATTTCGCCAAAATCATTCTGAACCTAACGAAAAAAAAATATTTCACTGTGTTTGTTTAGTATTAAATTACTGTAAACAAATCTAAAATATATTTAGTTGGGTTAGGCTAAAATAAATTGCGCTTGTTATAATAAGGTTAGGTAAGTTTTCTAAGTTCCTTTTTGTGCAAAGTTATAATTTTTTATATCAACATCAATGAAAAAAATATATTTTTAAACGTATAAGAGAAAATTTTAGAAAGAACTTAATTTTAAATGAGTTCTTGCTAATTGATCAGTTTTACATTTACATATATATATATATATATATATATATATATATATATATATATATATATATATATATATATATATATATATATATATATATATATATATATATATATATATATATATATATACATATATATATATATATATATATATATATATATATATATATATATATATATATATATATATATATATATATATATATATATATATATATATATATATATGCGCCAGAATCTTACCTTCACAGTATTAATATTTAGATATTTTAACTAATCGATCGTCTCCCGCCAAGTAAAGAGACCCAATAAACACTAAAAATAATACCATAAAGATACTGGAGAATAATCTTTAGACGTCATGCCAGTCAGTTCTCGGCAGTTTCAAAATCACTACCAAATACGAAAATACATTCGCCATTTTATCCAAAATTGCAGACATCGGAGTCTATTGTTGATTCACAGTGCCTCAGCATCCCCATAAACAATTACGAACTACAGGCGATGCAGTTCCCAACCACCGAAAATATTAGTTCCTCTATCACATTTCCCTGAAGACTTTTATTATTTAATATCCTGTCAATACCCCCAACAATACGTCGGTTCCCAGGAACATAGTGCATCCATTCCGATTTAGAACGCCAACATATACCTGCTACATGTTCGAAACCTCTTCCACAGCTTTCCTGCAACATATCCTCGAACGTCCTCCTACGTAATTTCCCTTTGTCCGTATTTGTTCACTCTATGAACGAGTCTTCCTCCAGTCTCTCAACATGACTGAGCCAAATTGGCATCTCACCTTTCAGTCTGTACATGATTCGACATCATGCAATTTTCTGATTTTAATTTATTACTCACACAACACACTGATCTCAGAGAAGACATTTCCACTGCCTCCATTTCCACTGCAACATTCAACCACTATCCTTCACTCCCACACAAAAGTGCCTGATTCACTATGCCATAATATTCTTCAAAATTCCTGCTTCTTTTCGCGTTTGTGCTATATGATTCCCATAATTCTTATATCTATCTCTTAATTTATCCACTTACAAATAGACATCATCCACTTACGATAGACAGACAGACAGAGGAGCAGAAAGACAGACAGACAATTGTACATATTTTAATACAAACTTTAAAAAAAAAAAGAATTAGCAGACACCACGTGTTCACTAAACGATCACTAACAATTTCTATATCTCAAAAATACTTCAAAAATATCTGTAAAATATCGGGCTCTATTAGAAAAGAACCGAAATCCTCATCAGTGCCTCATAGATTTAGCGAGAGAACAATTTTCTTGCACTCTTTCGTTTCGGTATTAAATCAGACAATGGCGAGAGCTTTGATCCCGAATTCATTATTCTCTTCACTTGAGCTGGTACGAGAGCCATCGCCGAACGCATCGTAAATATGCAAAAGTCTTTTTTACCTTTGTCTACAAAAGTAATTCAAAACAGCATTCATTTATCCTCTCGAAATCGAATAAAAGTCAGTTTTTATTACACCCACCATGTGGCGCACGCAGCAGAAAGAGTAGTATGCAATATGCAGCAGAGGGTACTTGTTGCAGGGTGAGAGAGTTCCGTGTGCCTGCCTGCCTACTGCTGCTGCTACTACTGTTACTACTGCTACTACTACTACTACTACTACTACTACTACTACTACTACTACTACTACTACTACTACTACTACAGCAGCTACAACTTCTGTTGGTGGTGACAGTCCTGCTGTTGTTACTGCTACTGCTACAGCAGCTACAGCTGCTCTTGGTGGTGGAGGTCATGCTGCTGTTACTGCTGCTGCCACAGCAGCTACAGCTTCTGGTAGTTCTGCCTCTTCTGCTGCTCAAGTTGCCCCTACTTCTGCTGATGTTTTAAAAATATTTTTTTTTTTTTTTTTTTTTTTTGGGGGGGGGGGGGCAATTGTCTCCTTTACTAATCTTTACAGTACCTTTTAGTTGGGATCCCGTATAATCCTACATAACACAGTGGCTACATCGACCCGCTGATTTTCCCAGGATTGCTGAACTACACTTATATTCGTTCTCTTCTTGGAATTGATGAATAAAACATATGAGAAACACCTGCTATACAACACCAGTATAAGTGGTATTATATACCATTTATAATGTGATACTACTTGGAATTATTTGCATTCATTCATGATTAATTTTTCGGCTCACTAAGAGTAACATGGACGGCCCAGGAGCTAGAGCTGTCCAATTTCACACAGTATTAACTAAACTTTTTGTGCCTATTACATTTGTCATTCTAAATATATCTGTCTCTCTAAGGATCTTAACCCTAATTATCCATGCTAATCATACATTTTGGTAGTTTTAATCTTATTTCTTCCTATGCGTGTTTAAATTTTTCGTTCCACTATGCTCTATTTCTCTTCTCTCTTTACCTTTGTCTTTCTAATCACATTTTAAACTTTTCGACGCATTTTGTGTTAGATATAATATTCTTTTCGCATATCGTTCATTTGTCTCGTACGTTACCATTACGTTAGTGAGATTGCTAACGGCGAATGTCATAGCAATGTTGAGTATGTTCTGCAGAGGGCTGACCTGATGCTGGTGAAAGGCTCTTAATCCAAGGAATTGGATCAATTCGTTCCTTCTCAGATCAAAAGTAATGATCTTTCATTCCCCCAAAAGTTGAATCACTCCAACGAATTTATTACTTTCCATAAAAGAAATTATAATAAATACATAAGTAATAATAATAATAATAATAATAATAATAATAATAATAATAATAATAATGAAAACAATAATAATAATAATAATAATAAAAACAATAACAACAACAACAACAATAATAATAATAATAATAATAATAATAATAATAATAATAATAATAATAATAATAATAATAATAATAATAATATTATTATTATTATTATTATTATTATTATTATTATTATTATTATTATTATTATTAATGATAATAATAATAATAATAATATAATAATTATTATTATTATTATTATTATTATTATTATTATTATTATTATTATTATTATTATTATTATTATTATTATTATTATTATTATTATTATTATTACTATAAAGAGGACACTGCCGTATATCTCACAAGTGGAACACAATGACTACATTTTCTCAGCTCTGAGTTGCCTAACAATCTCTGGAAAATATTCTAATCGTGTAGCATTAAAAAACGCTGATAGAATTCAGCTTTAGCAGTATAAAAATCCTCCGAGAAATCCTTCGCTCACAATTCTTCAAAAATCTGGAAATGATTAATGATTCTAAGGCGAAGCTGGAACCCACGTGCAATGAATTTGAGAGCACCTTTGGCTAGATAAATGTTCTTCACCTGAATATGGTATCCGGGTTATCATGGTTAATTCTCTTTACTAGAATAAAGTTGAGCAGGTCTTACTTTTTTTTTTTCTCTCTCTCTCTCTCTCTCTCTACCTCGAAATTAGCACTGTGGGTTTTTGCTTTATTCACGAAGGTCTTCGTGGAATGTATGTAGTATCAGTAAAGATGTTTTTTTTTTTTTTAACCTGAGAGTTTCTCGTTCCATTTCTAATCGATGCGATAATTCGAACGCATTAAGTTTGTGGTTTAATGTGTTGTTAAGATTGATAGAATTGTTAATATAATAATAATTTTATTATTATTGTCACTGTTCTTAGTATCATTGTTGTTGATGTTACTTTATTATTATTATTACATTCATGGAAGCGCTGAATCCGTAATGATTATTCAGCGACTGTGTAATAAAGGGTAATCAGATCAAGGGAGTAAAGAGTAAATAAATAACGTGGAACAAGAACTTCTTACCATCGTCAAAAGTCCATTCCATCCCTTGAAGGGATATGTCATTAGGGCCGTTATGTCACAAGTCATATTGATGGTCCTAAACAGTGGTGACCTTCACGTCAAGCCGACTAGTAGGTATGCCAAAGTAGGCGACCTGTCGTTCAGGACTGAGTATTGTCAAGTCTGGGACGACGATTTTTTGAGTCATGTATCGTCTGAAATAAAGATTCTGCATTTCGTTCGTCCATCTTAAAAAATATATTATCTATTGCTTTCATCATTCATTAATTTTATTGACTTGGAGATCGAAGATATACAACAATCTGTCGTGATAATGAGATATGGAGGCTGAAAGTGTACAGTCTATGGTGACGAGATGTGCATCCTTGAAGTACATAATAATCAAAGATATTTTCCAATCTTTCCTCACGGCATTCTCTTTAACAAATTTAATTATTTATGTTAAATGTTATGTACACAGATGGTTCAGCTGACACCACTACTACGACCACCACCACAAACACCAACCCACAGCAGCCACAACAGAGATACCATTACTACCACCACAACCACTACCCCCATCACCATTACCACCACTACAACCACTACCATCATCACCATTTCCACCACAATCACCTAAGCCAGGTAATATCCCACACCAGAGCTCCCCGGCTGTTCAATTAAGCGTATGATTGTGGTTATTGCTGACGGCTGCGTAATTTGCCAAGCAAGAAGCAATCACCCTTGCAATCACTACAGGAAATTATCTCTGATTCAAGTGTTTACACACTCACTTGTTGTGGATCTGGTGACTTACGGTCAGTTGAGTCTAGTTTATGTATAAAGGAACAAGAAACAATACACTTAGACATCTGTATCGCATCCGCTTCGGGTCTGGGATTCTGGTCACTCCAAATAGAGTGGCAAAGTGAGTCTAGTAAGGTGAATCGAGTCATGATACCATTTTCGTATCTCTCTCTTTCTCTTCCTTTCTCATTCTTCCTTTCCTCTTTTCCCTTCTTCTATCTTTCTCTATCTTTACGCTTATTATTATTCTTATTATTATCATGGGGAATCGCTAAACCCGTATAGTCATGCAGCGCCTGGGGAATGTGAGATAATGAGGTGTAATCCAAGGAAGGGAAGGGTAACTCCAATTCCTTCTAATAAGAGCACTAGCATTATTATTACTATAATGAAAAACAAGCACTAAACCCAGGAGGGCCGTACAGAGCTGTAGAGCACTGGCAAAAAATAATGGAAACGCTCTTATCTGAGATCATGACCCTGAATACAAATGAGGAATAGATTCGTCGTGATCAATCCATCCTCCTCAGTTGTGATCAATCCATCCTCCCCAGTCACCCACGCTGAGACGAGGAAGGATGACCAAGGCACAGAAAAGACGAAGGAACAGTGAAACAATCAATATATTACTTAATATATCTGTGGCCTATTCAGCAGGGAAGCACCGGACGAACCTGGCCCAAGGCCGGCCTCCGGGAGTAGAAAAACTTTCGGAACTCATCATTGGTAAGGTATATTGATCACGAGGAACATGTTCATGAGACAGAAGCTTCGGGAATATTGTTCCTGTGCATAGCCACTGAATAAAAGATTTTTTTGTCAGTGAAGAAAAACTGGCAAATACTATTCGAGTTTGTACCGGAAGAACGAGAGAATGTTTGTGTTTATGGAGACAGAAAAAGATTAACAGGGATGATAACGTGGACGTGCAGCTAAAAATAAAAATCAGCTGATCGATAGCATATTAGCAATAAATATTAAAGAGACAGTGGAGATAACTCTGGATTCAATTTAGTGCAAAACTGTACAGCATCTTGCAAGAGAAATGTCAGATATTTGTGAGAGAAAATAAGAGTGCGTGAGTGGTCCCTGAGGTGGAACTTCTTCTTAGTGGCTATGAATTCTAGAGCACAAAGCAAGTCAGATGCGGATGATACTGGCCACGCTGTAGTTAGAATGACGATTAACTCCGATATTATGAAGAATTTAGTTAAAATGGCACAGTAGACGAGACTCGGGAGAGAATAATTACCAGGTCTGGTAAGTCACATTAATCTAAAAGGGACGAAACTGGCATCTTTCAAAAACGCTGTTTGTAAGAAAGATAGACGTACATAGCGGGTACAGGCAGATTTCTCTTTCCATGAAAGCTTGAAATATTTCTGCTTTCATCACAGTTGATGGCATTTCTCAGAACATATTGTTAAATTCAAAAAGATATTGGTGTCAGTACAGTCCATCGCTTGATGGAGAATGTGCTCCAGGAAAATATGTACTGACTCGTACGTATGAGTGAAACTGTGATACATTCTGGGAAATGGAAAACACATTTATTGACAGTAAGCTAACTATTTAAATAGTCGAATAAAGCTAGTTTTGACTGTACATCTCTGGAAAAAGTGAATATTCAGAAACTCGGATCAGCTGTTTAGAGTAGCATATTCGCCAAGGCGAAAGCCTTGCAGTTGCGATCGTGTCATTACGATTTCGTGAGTCGAATCGAGTCGCGAAAGCCTATTCATGTAGTATTTTATGACTTTTGGCCTTTCTTAGAGTCACACCATCGACCCATCAATGAATTGACTTCAGTGAGGGAAGTGTTTGAACGCACTGATGTGATGATTCAGCGCGAACCAGCAGGGTGATAAGTATTAAAAAAAAAAAAAAACTTAAATGAGTCAAGTTGTGTACTGCCGACAAGTATTGTAACAGATTTAAGTTACTGAAGAAAGATTTGAGGAGAGATAATGTTTTGTTCTATGGTCTATCATTGCTTACTTAATCTTAAGCTAATTTTAAGCCTACCCATAAAGCTCTGCATACAAAGGGCTTTTGGCATGTAAATCCAACTACTATAATTCCTTGTACAACTACGTATCATGTCCAAATAAACTATTATTATTATTATTATTATTTATTTATTTATTTATTATTATTATTATCAATGACTATTAAAGTTCTGTGTAGAATGAAACGTTATCCTTCTATAAATCTCGCTCTGGCAAACGGTTCATTCTCTTCAAAACCCATGAATGTTAACCTAAGAATTTCATCAGCCATAGCTACTGTTTTTTCGAATCAATAGAATATACTGTAGGTTGTTAGAGAAGAAATCTCTTCTCAGTGCTCACTTAGAGCTGATTCTGCTCTAAAGCTCCATTAACGAGCACGGGTAGCCGCGTGAACTTAGCCGGTCTAAAGCTCCATTAACGAGCACGGGCAGCCGCGTGAACTTGGGATAAATTATTGCCCTACAGAGAATCTTGACGTTAGTTAAAATATAATTATACTCATTAGAGTTTTTATCTTGTAAAATAATAACTAGGTAAAAGAAAGTGGTTGCACAAGGAACCCAATACATCTTTCCGGTGTTTGTTTTTGTATGAGTGGAACCAAACCTTATGAGCCAGTGGAAAGATTGGCTGAAAATTAATCCTCCCTCCAGTAATGGCTGCACTCTCTTTTTTTCAGATAAGTGTAGACATCAGGAGTTCCAAGGAAATCATGGATGAATATGTCTCCGACTCAGTTTTGATTATTTCATTGGTAATTATTAATAAGTAATTTCGTGTGATTATGGTGTATTTAGCTGAAATAAAACAAAATAGAAATGCCGAGAATATCAATGCCTGAAATAATACCCGCATTACAAATGCTACAGAACCTCAATTAATAACCACCGTGGGGTATATAAGAGGTTTAAGAGAAGTGTTTCAATGGGAAAGAATTCTTTGTGCCTAATTAAATGCGGTATCAACATCTAGCTGCTTAATGACCACTCCTGGTTATGTTAAATTTGAGGGCCGCGGGGCAGGTATTCCTCCCCACAGTTGTCTAGTTCGTGTGGCTCTCTAAAGTTTCTGATTAAGATCTTGTAATGAGTGCTGTAATTGGGTCAGTAAGTGTTCACTTGTTGCAAGATGTGCTAACCTCCGTGTTGTTGTCTCGTGTTGTACGTGATGTAAGTTTTTGAATGGTTTACTATATATATATATATATATATATATATATATATATATATATATATATATATATATATATATATATATATATATTAACTATTACTTTATTTAGCGTCAGCCGTATCGTGCGATGTTGTTGATTTGGCTGCTGCTGCTGCTACTGTTGCAGTTGATGATGCTACTGCCAGTGTAGCTGCCTCAGTTACTAACGAATGTGATGCTGAGTTTGCTGTTGCTTCTACTCCTGCTTTTATTGCTAGCATAGGTGTTGATTTTCATGCTGTTGTTACTTTTTTCTTCTGCTGAGAATGCTGCTTCCATTTCTGCATCCACTACTGGGATCTGGTCACAGACCTGGTCACAGACTGATGAGGTCTGGTCACAGACCGGGCCGCGGGGGCGTTGACCCCCGGAACTCTCTCCAGGTAAATCTCCAGGTAAACTGTTGCTGCTGCAGTTGCAATAGACAGCTTTGCTTTAAATTTCACTTCTTTTTTCATATACTTTGACCCATGTTCACGGATGGCATTGTTTTAGCCAATAACAAATCGATTCACCCCTCTAAAATTATTTGTAATGTGTCACACTTGACTTCACTTTAACTTTGACGCAAATTTCCGCGTTTTTTTCTTAAATACAATTTAACTAAAACTGTTTAAAAACTGTAGTGTAAAGCACCCTTCTGGCAAGACAGTGATGGAGTGAATGATGGTGAAAGTTTTTCTTTTTCGGGCCACCCTGCCTTGGTGGGAATCGGCCAGTGTGATAATAAATAATAAAATAATTTAACTAAAAATTCATTGTATAATGTTAAATATTAAAAAATGCCAGAAGTGGTTTTTATCTTTCCTCTGCCATTTAGTAAGCCTCTGGAACGAAAGGACATTGCAGAATATTACACTGCCTCGGGGCTAACACTATGGTAAAGATATTCGCTCGCTGGATTGAAGGTGCTGAGTTATTCTCTCGCGGGGGACGTTTGTTAAGGAGTTACAGTGCTGGTGATGCTGATGGACGTCACACACGTGGGAGGAGCACAAGGACAAGGCAAACACCAGAAGATCTTGCAAGATCACGCAAAGGTTATTTGCAGTGAGGGACTATATTACTATTTGGATGGAGGGCTATCGGTCGATATCTGGATGGATAACCAACTGCTACTAAATAAATGTTGGATTATCGATTATTATCTCGATGGGTAAATATCTACTATGTAGATGGTTTACTACTTAATACTGTTTGCAAGGATGATTGTAAAATGCACACACACACACACACACACACACACAGGAAGGCCAGGACGAATGAAGCCAAACTACAAGAAAGGGGACTACACAGGAATGAGGAACTACCTGAACGGGGTTCAGTGGGACAGAGAACTGGCAGGGAAGCCAGTTAATGAGATGATGGAATATGTAGCAACCAAATGCAAGGAGGCTGAGGAGAGGTTTGTACCCAAGGGTAACAGGATTAATGAAAAAGCCAGGATGAGCCCATGGTTTACCCAAAGGTGCAGGGAGGCAAAAACCAAGTGTGCTAGGGAATGGAAGAAATATAGAAGGCAAAGGACCCAGGAGAATAAGGAGAACAGTCGTAGAGCCAGAAACGAATATGCACAGATAAGAAGGGAGGCCCAAAGACAATATGAAAATGACATAGCAGCGAAAGCCAAATCTGACCCGAAACTGTTGTACAGCCACATCAGGAGGAAAACAACAGTCAAGGACCAGGTAATCAGGCTAAGGAAGGAAGGAGGAGAGACAACAAGAAATGACCGTGAAGTATGTGAAGAACTCAACAAGAGATTCAAAGAAGTGTTCACAGAGGAGACAGAAGGGACTCCAGAAAGACGGAGAGGTGGGGCACACCACCAATGCTGGACACAGTGCACACAACCGAGGAAGAAGTGAAGAGGCTTCTGAGTGAGCTAGATACCTCAAAGGCAATGGGGCCAGATAACATCTCCCCATGGGTATTGAGAGAGGGAGCAGAGGTGCTATGTGTACCCCTAACAACAATATTCAATACATCTATCGAAACAGGGAGATTGCCTGAGGCATGGAAGACAGCAAATGTAGTCCCAATCTTTAAAAAAGGAGACAGACATGAAGCATTAAACTACAGACCAGTGTCACTGACATGTATAGTATGCAAAATCATGGAGAAGATTATCAGGAGAAGAGTGGTGGAACACCTAGAAAGGAATGATCTCATCAACAACAGCCAACATGGTTTCAGGGACGGGAAATCCTGTGTCACAAACCTACTGGAGTTCTATGACATGGTGACAGCAGAAAGACAAGAGAGAGAGGGGTGGGTGGATTGCATTTTCTTGGACTGCAAGAAGGCGTTTGACACAGTTCCACACAAGAGATTGGTGCAAAAACTGGAGGACCAAGCAGGGATAACAGGGAAGGCACTACAATGGATCAGGGAATACTTGTCAGGAAGACAGCAGCGAGTCATGGTACGTGGCGAGGTGTCAGAGTGGGCACCTGTGACCAGCGGGGTCCCGCAGGGGTCAGTCCTAGGACCAGTGCTGTTTCTGGTATTTGTGAACGACATGACGGCAGGAATAGACTCTGAGGTGTCCCTGTTTGCAGATGACGTGAGGTTGATGAGAAGAATTCACTCGATCGAAGACCAGGCAGAACTACAAAGGGATCTGGACAGGCTGCAGACCTGGTCCAGCAATTGGCTCCTGGAGTTCAATCCCACCAAGTGCAAAGTCATGAAGATTGGGGAAGGGCAAAGAATGCCGCAGACGGAGTACAGTCTAGGGGGTCAGAGACTACAAACCTCACTCAAGGAAAAAGATCTTGGGGTGAGTATAACACCAGGCACATCTCCTGAAGCGCACATCAACCAAATAACTGCTGCAGCATATGGGCGCCTAGCAAACCTCAGAACAGCATTCCGACATCTTAATAAGGAATCATTCAGGACCCTGTACACCGTGTATGTTAGGCCCATATTGGAGTATGCGGCACCAGTTTGGAACCCACACCTAGCCAAGCACGTGAAGAAACTAGAGAAAGTGCAAAGGTTTGCAACAAGACTAGTCCCAGAGCTAAGAGGTATGTCCTACGAGGAGAGGTTAAGGGAAATCAACCTGACGACACTGGAGGACAGGAGAGATAGGGGGGACATGATAACGACATACAAAATACTGAGAGGAATTGACAAGGTGGACAAAGACAGGATGTTCCAGAGATAGGACACAGTAACAAGGGGACACAGTTGGAAGCTGAAGACACAGATGAATCACAGGGATGTTAGGAAGTATTTCTTCAGCCACAGAGTAGTCAGTAAGTGGAATAGTTTGGGAAGCGATGTAGTGGAGGCAGGATCCATACATAGCTTTAAGCAGAGGTATGATAAAGCTCACGGCTCAGGGAGAGTGACCTAGTAGCGATCAGTGAAGAGGCGGGGCCAGGAGGTCGGACTCGACCCCCGCAACCTCAACTAGGTGAGTACAACTAGGTGAGTACACACACACACATACACACACACACACACACACACACACACACACACACACACACACACACACACACACACACACACACACACACAAGCACACATATGCAATAAGATCACAGTAAACAGGTGATTTCAGAATATACAAAACAACCGCTGTGAATGAATAGAGAAATTCCAAGCGCTTTCGAGACAACTCACATTATCAAGGAATAATGAACATTTTTCACATAATCAAGGAACATTGTTCCTTGATAATGTGAGTAGTCACGAAAGCGCTTGGAATTTCTCTATTCTTTCACAGTGGTTGTTTTGCACACACACACACACACACACACACACACACACACACACACACACACACACACACACACACACATATATATATATATATATATATATATATATATATATATATATATATATATATATATATATATATAATTATATATTTATATATGTATATATGTATATATATATATATATATATATATATATATATATATATATATATATATATATATATATATAATATAGTTCAATTCTAATGACTTTTAGAATAGCAGCTTAATTAAAGCATCACTGACTGCCACCCCAATCAGAGTTCTGTTCAATGAATCTCGCACAAAAGTAAAAAAAAAAAATTGCAAACACCAATGAAACGAATCGGAAAATCTATTCAGATTAAATGGATTAGGCGAAGTAAGATAAGCAAATCAAAATAACCCTCTCATGTTCACATGAAGTTTACCAATGTCTAATAAAGCCATATTGCCACCCAGTTTCTGTAGATCAGGAACTGCACTTACGAGATTCTTGTTAAAGGTTACAGAGTGAATATCTGAGTGCAAGTTCAATATCTCTTCTCCGAACTCATCCTTCTTTCCTTATACCCAAAAATATTAACAAACAATACATTTTATAGATAATAAAAATAGTTTTGCATACAAAAAAAGCCACTACTAAATTCGAGGGTCCACTGTATTTAGTAAAATTCGATACAAGGTAGTGTGCTGCTGCTGCTTTATTCCATATGATGGTTACATAGTGAGAATTAGAGCTAACAACGTTGCCTTGTATCTTGTCTTTCCCCGGGTGACCTCCAGCTGAGGTTCTGGGAAAATCCACAACACTATGAACAAAACAAACAGAAAAGAAGTTAATCTTTAGCATTATTTAACAAGGGGATGTTAATAGTTAAAATTAACTTTTAAAAATTACACATAATTTTTCAACATGAAATGGAAATGAATAGAGAAAAATGTAACGCACAGTTACATTTCCTGTTCTCTCTCTCTCTCTCTCTCTCTCTCTCTACGGTTACCTTGATCTCGCAGTCTTCCTCCCACAGACACTCTCATCCATTCACCGCTCTAATTAGGGAGCTAAAACTCACGGAAGCAAATTCGTGGCGGAAGGCCAATGACGCAACCGCAATGGTTATTACGACCTAACTGGTCGTCATACATAGCAGCTGGTGGCCTTACACAACAGTTAGTCGCCTTACACAGCAATTTGGAAGCCTTGTACAGGTACTGGATGATTTATACAGCAGTTGGATGTTGTTTAAGGCTACACAACACCTGGACCCTGAAACAACAACTGGACGCCTTACTCAACACCTGGACGCATTATGCAGAAACTGGATGCATAATACAGCAGTTGGATACGTCAGGCAGCAGCCGGATACGTGACGCAGCTGCCAGACGCTTCACGCACACCTCTGATTACGGAACGCCAAAAATTGAATGCAAGACTATCCTACACATAAGTAAAGGCGGCCTAAAGGATTTAATTCTAATTAATAATTATTAATAATGATGGCATTCCGGATTAATGAAAACATGTTCGTGAATTATATTACTCCTTGGAATTAGGGTAATGGCTACTGGTGGGCAGAATGACTCGTAAGAAGGTGAAGGAAACATTGTTGGAGATATCTGGTAAGATGACTGTCGTTTTAGCTAGATGTAACGGGAAGTGAACTTAAAAATGCAAACGTATGACACTGTCATACTCGAAATTCATGAGAAGGGGTAAAGGAAGAGGGAAATGAGAAAGAGAACGAAGGAAGAGGAGAGACCGCAACAAATGGAAGAGGAACAGAAAAACTGAGAGAGAAGAGTAGGATTAGTAGCTCCGGCCTATTGACCGCGATGAAGGAAGAAGGAATGTGGCTGTGTGTGTGTCCTACATCGCCAGAGACGTTGTTACAGTTATAAATTTATGAGTTACATGTTTCACTGTCCTTGCCTCCAACATCTATCTGTTTATTTACTAGATAGTCTTTCGCTGCAGATTGTCTCGGTGTTGACTGTAAGGTCTCTTTTTTTTTCTTATGTAATTACATACGCCCCCATGTATTCCCATGTACTTGCATGTACTACCAAATGCTTCAACGTTCATCATGTGCATTGTTATTAAGAACTTTTTGCTATCATTTTTACAGAGGAGGTTGGCAAAATTGAATCTGTGATGTTTTACTAGATTAACATCAGATCTTGTGCTGCTGGGTCTGGTGCAGTGCTCCATCCATGAGTGGAGGTGACCAGCCTGGGTGGGTCATTGGGCTAATCCGGGGGGGGGGAGTCATTGGTCTAATCCTGGGGGGGACATGGACCTGCTCCGCATGGGCCAGTAGGCCTGTTGCAGTGTTCCTTCTTTCTTATGTTCTTATGTTCTTATGTTAAATGTTTATCATTATTTACTCTTCAAGAAAGGAGTGGAGATTTTTTATACTGGCAATCTTATGAACAACAACCACAAGAAAGGAAATGAATTTGCATTGAGTTTAACTAAATGTAATATTCACTACTGTCTCCCTGAACCTGGGATGTGATGAAACACCCGGATGACTGAACCCTCATGCATACAGGAAATGCATTGATATACATCGTCCACATACTGACCCATGAACTGTTAATCGCGCACCTTAATTCCAAAGAGTAAAACACTGGGCATGACAGTATGAAGGAGGATTTATATGCATGCCGAGGTTGGGGGGGGGGGGGGAGGAAGCAGCCAGAGAACACAGCGGAAGAGTTTATGTAACAAGAACTCTCTGTTGCATATTGCAACCTTCTTCTCCTGCTGTGTGCCCTGCATGGATATTGCCCTAAATGCCGGCTTTATTAGATTCCGAATAGATTAATGAATAATGTTTTGAATTACTTTAGCAGATAAAGGGATAGTAATGAAGAATTTGCATATATACGCGGTGTTGCCTGATGGATTTTCGTACCAGCTCAAGTGAATAGAATAATGAATTCGTGATCAAAGCTGGCGTCATTGTCTGATTTAAAAGTGAAGGGAAAGAGTGAAAGGAAAATGGTCCTCTCATAAAATTCATGAGAAATTGACAGGAATTTCTATTGCCCTCGGAAAGAATGTCAAATAATTGTCATTTTACTAAGATAATGGCGTGTTTTTAGATATTGTTTTGCTGCGATTAGTAGATAACATTTCAAAATCCGGAAGAAAAATTGGTTGTGATAAATATTTTTTCCACTAATTCTTTCAATCATGGTTATTTAATAGACCTTTTTCTATGAATTGACGAAATATTACATGAAATAAAACTTTTGATTGTTGATTGGTGCCATATATGGCCATAGTTACACTGCTTACTTAATATTAATAATCAGATTGTGTGATTAACTGATTAGCCAAGAAAGCAATGTATGAAATAATAATAATAATAATAATAATAATAATAATAATAATAATAATAATAATAATAATAATAATAATAATAATAATAATAAGTGTAAAAACGAAAACAAATAGGCACACTACCGTGACCGGAACAATACACAAATAACCCGCTTATAGGAGAGAAAACCTTACGACGACGTTTCGGTCCGACTTGGACCATTTGCAAGTCACGCGGACTTGTAAATGTCCAATGAGAGATATATACCTCTCTGTGTATGTAATCTGTGCGTACATCTCTTATTCCGCTGCAATGTATAATTCTCAGAAGACTCCCGCTGCAATGTATAATTCTCAGAAGACTCCATATTTTCTGACATGGAGTAAAAAATATGGAGATTCAATCAACTACCAAAAATAGATCAGATATTTTATATGTCGTTACTAAACATTAATGATTTTTTAATAATTCTGAAGTGCTGCTATGAAATGAATGAATATTTAACATCTTGATAATATTTGTAGTGACAAATAATGAGTAAAGACAAGGTTATCATCCCCGCATTTTTCAGTCACTGGTTAAGTAAGAAATATATTGACAGAAATATTCTTAAAACGATTTGGTGAATGTTAGGGACGAGAAAAGAATAACTCACAAGGGTTCCCCGGGGCTCGTGGAATATACTGTAGAAATAAGTATAAGATATTACTCTTCCTTTCCACCCTATAGTCCCCCTTCTCTCCCAGCATCCCATATTATCCCTTCCTCCCCTCATATACCCCCCGGCTCCTCCCTACATCCCACCCTCCCTCCCAGATGCCCGCACTCACCCTCCCACTACTGATCCCATGGGAGTAACTCCTCATTTGGCGCTTGATTGGTTCCCTGTTCACTCTGCATCACCATAAAGGCCAAATTAACACCAGTTTTCAACGGCCGCCAATCTCGTCGGCTTCATCCGCATACGGAAGCATAGTTGCTAATAGCCTGTTTAGCCCTGGAAAAATATTACCCAAAGAGGCGATAAATTTCGCCTTTA
>NC_091303.1:2037500-2042500 GCF_038502225.1 Cherax quadricarinatus
TCATTGCAGTGATGTATAATCTACCACAGAACTGCAGGAGGCCAAGAGAGGAATATGAAGAGAGCAACAGAGCAATGGTGGACACACTTGCTGAGGTGGCAAGAAGAGCTCATTCCAGCAGAGCAAAGTTGCTGGTTATGGGGGATTTCAACCACAGGGAGATCGACTGGGAAAGCCTGGAGCCACATGGGGGTCCCGAAACATGGAGAGCCAGGATGTTGGACGTGGTGCTGGAAAACCTCATGCACCAACATGTTAAGGACACTCCCAGAGTGAGAGGGGAGGATGAACCAGCAAGATTGGACCTTGTGTTCACCCTGGGCAGCTCAGACATTGAGGACATCAAGTATGAGAGTCCCCTAGGAGCTAGCGACCACGTGGTTCTGTGCTTTGAATACATAGTAGAGCTGCAAGTGGAGAGAATAACAGGAGTTGAATGGGAAAAGTCTGACTATAAAAGAGAGGACTACATAGGGTTGAAGAACTTCCTGCGGGAGGTCCAGTGGGACAGAGAACTGGCAGGAAAGCCAGTAAATGAAATGATGGAATATGTAACAACAAAATGCAAGGAGGCAGTGGAAAAGTTTATTCCCAAGGGCAACAGTAACAACGGGAAGACCAGAACGAGCCTCTGGTTTACCCGACGGTGTAAGGAGGCAAAAACAAAGTGCAATAGAGAATGGAAAAAGTACAGAAGGCAGAGAACACACGAAAATAGGGAGATCAGTCGCAGAGCCAGGAATGAGTATGCACAGGTAAGGAGGGAGGCCCAGCGACAGTATGAAAATGACATAGCATCGAGAATCAAGACTGACCCGAAACTGTTGTATAGCCACATCAGGAGGAAGACAACAGTCAAAGACCAGGTGATCAGATTAAGGACAGAAGGTTGAGAACTCACAAGAAATGATCAGGAGGTATGTGAGGAGCTGAACATGAGATTTAAGGAAGTTTTTACAGTAGAGACAGGAAGGGCTGTGGGAAGACAGCACAGAAGGGAACATCAAGAGGGAATATACCAACAACTGTTGGATGACATACGAACAACTGAGGAGGAGGTGAAGAAGCTCTTAAGTGACCTTGACACCTCAAAGGCGATGGGACCGGACAACATCTCCCCATGGGTCCTTAGAGAAGGAGCAGAGATGCTGTGCGTGCCTCTAACCACAATCTTCAACACATCCCTTGAAACTGGGCAACTACCTGAGAAATGGAAGACAGCTAATGTAGTCCCCATATTTAAGAAAGGAAACAGAAACGAGGCACTAAACTACAGACCTGTGTCTCTGACATGTATTGTGTGCAAAGTCATGGAGAAGATTATCAGGAGGAGAGTGGTCGAACACCTGGAAAGGAACAAGATTATAAATGAAAACCAGCATGAGTTCATGGTACGCAAATCTTGTATCACAAACCTCCTGGAGTTTTATGACAAGGTAACAGAAGTAAGACACGAGAGAGAAGGGTGGGTAGATTGCGTTTTCCTAGACTGCAGGAAGGCCTTTGACACAGTTCCCCACAAGAGATTAGTGCAGAAGCTGGAGGATCAGGCGCATGTAAAAGGGAGGGCACTGCAATGGATAAGGGAATACCTGACAGGGAGGCAGCAACGAGTCATGGTACGTGAAGAGGTATCACAGTGGGCGCCTGTTACGAGCGGGGTCCCACAGGGGTCAGTTCTAGGACCAGTGCTATTTTTGATATATGTGAACGACATGATGGAAGGAATAGACTCTGAAGTGTCCCTGTTCGCAGATGACGTGAAGTTGATGAGAAGAATTAAATCGGACGAGGATGAGGCAGGACTGCAAAGAGACCTGGACAGGCTGGACATGTGGTCCAGTAACTGGCTTCTCGAATTCAATCCAGCCAAATGCAAAGTCATGAAGATTGGGGAGGGGCAAAGAAGACCGCAGACAGAGTATAGGCTAGGTAGACAAAGACTACAGACCTCACTCAGGGAGAAAGACCTTGGGGTGACCATAACACCGAGCACATCACCGGAGGCACACATCAACCAAATAACTGCTGCAGCATACGGGCGCCTGGCAAACCTGAGAATAGCGTTCCGATACCTTAATAAGGAATCGTTCAAGACACTGTACACTGTGTATGTTAGGCCCATACTGGAGTATGCAGCACCAGTCTGGAACCCACACCTGGTCAAGCACGTCAAGAAGTTAGAGAAAGTACAAAGGTTTGCAACAAGGCTAGTCCCAGAGCTCAGGGGAATGTCCTACGAGGAGAGGTTAAGGGAAATCGGGCTGACGACACTGGAGGACAGAAGGGTCAGGGGAGACATAATAACGACATACAAGATACTGCGGGGAATAGACAAGGTGGACAGAGATAGGATGTTCCAGAGAGGGGACACAGGGACAAGGGGTCACAACTGGAAGCTGAAGACTCAGACGAGTCACAGGGACGTTAGGAAGTATTTCTTCAGTCATAGAGTTGTCAGCAAGTGGAATAGCCTAGCAAGTGAAGTAGTGGAGGCATGAACCATACATAATTTTAAGAAGAGGTATGACAAAGCTCAGGAAGCAGAGAGAGAGAGGACCCAGTAGCGATCAGTGAAGAGGCGGGGTCAGGAGCTGAGTCTCGACCCCTGCAACCACAATTAGGTGAGTACACACACACACACACACACACACACACACACACATACACACAAACACACACACACAGGCTGCTAAGCGAGCTAGACACCTCAAAGGCGATGGGGCCAGATAACATCTCTCCATGGGTCCTGAGAGAGGGTGCAGAGGCGCTATATGTACCCCTAACAACAATATTCAACACACCTGTCGAAACAGGGAGATTACCTGAGGTATGGAAGACAGCAAATGTAGTCCCAATTTTAAAAAAAGGAGACAAACAAGAAGCACTAAACTAAAGAACAGTGTCACTGACATGTATAGTATTGAAAGTCAAGGAGAAGATTATCAAGAGAAGAGTGGTGGAACACCTAGAAAGAAATGAGCTTATCAACAACAGCCAACACGATTTCAGGGACGTGAAACCCTGTGTCACAAACCTACTGGAGCTCTATGACAGGGTGACAGCAGTACGACAAGAGAGAGAGAGGGGTGGGTAGACTGCATTTTCTTGGACTGTAAGAAGGCGTTTGACACAGTTCCACACAAGAGATTAGTGCAAAAACTGGAGGATCAGGCAGGGATAACAGGGAAGGCACTACAATGGATCAGGAAATACTTGTCAGGAAGACAGCAGCGAGTCATGGTACGTGGCGAGGTGTCAGAGTGGGCGCTTGTGACGTGTGGGATTCCACAGGGGTCAGTCTTAGGACCAGTGTTGTTTCTGGTATTCATGAACGACATGGCGGAAGGAATAGATTCCAAAGTGTCCCTGTTTGCAGATGATGTGAAATTGACGAGAAGAATTCAGTCGGACGAGGACCAGGTAGAACTACGAAGGGAATTGGACAGGCTGCAGACCTGGTCCAGCAATTGGCTCCTGGAGGGCAAAGAAGACAGAGTACAGTCCAGGGGGCCAGAGACTACAAACCTCACTCAAGATAAAAGATCTTGGGGTGATTATCACACCACGCATATCCCCTGAGGTGCACATGAACCAAATAACTGCTGCAGCATATGGGCGCCTAGCAAACCTAAGAACAATATTCCGCCATCTTAATAAGGAATCGTTCAGGACCCTGTACACTGTGCACGTTAGGCCCATATTGGAGTATGCGGCACCAGTTTAGAACCCACACCAAACGAAGTACGTAAAGAAACTAGAGAAAGTACGAAGGTTTGCAACAAGATTAGTCCCAGAATTAAGGGTTATGTCCTACGAGGAGAGGTTGAGGGAAATCGACCTGACGACACTGGAGGACAGGAAAGAGAGGGGGGACATGATAACGACATACAAAATACTGAGAGGAATTGACAAGGTGGACAAAGACAGGATGTTCCAGAGATGGGACACAGCAACAAGGGGACACAGTTGGAAGTTGAAGACACAGATGAATCACAAGGATGTTAGGAAGTATTTCTTCAGCTAGAGAGTATTCAGGAAGTGGAATAGTTTGGGAAGCGATGTAGTGGAGGCAGGATCCATACATAGCTTTAAGCAGAGGTATGATAAAGCTCACGGTTCAGGGAGAGTGACCTAGTAGCGACCAGTGAAGAGGCGGGGCTAGAAGCTTGGACTCGACCCCTGCAACCTCAACTAGGTGAGTACAACTAGGTGAGTACTCACACACACACACACACACCCTCACACACTCACACACACACACACACACACACACACACACACACACACACACACACACACACACACACACACACACACGCACACTCACACACACACACACACACAGACACACGGCTGGACAGAGGCAGGTTGTTCCAGAGATGGGACACAGCAACAAGGGCCACAGTTGGAAGTTGAAGACTCAGATGAACCACAGGGATGTTAGGAAGTATTTCTTCAGTCACAGAGTTGTCAGGAAGTGGGATGGTCTGGGTAGTGATGTGGTGGAGGCAGGATCCATACATAGCTTTAAGAAGAGGTATGATAAAGCTCACGGAGCTGTGACTCGACCGCCGCAACCACAACTAGGTGAGTACACACACACATATATATACGATCGTACAACATCGTATGTCCTCGGATCACGGTACAATACCAAGCTCTGGTGGGTTCGTGATTCAAGTAGGATTGTATGGGCCCGTGGGTTAGAGCGTCATGGAATTTACGCTCACCATGAGGCTGGCTAAAACAACACGGGTTCGAATCCTTGGTTACTCGCAGTGTTGTTATTGATTAAATACAACTTGTTCGTGGTTATATATATATATATATATATATATATATATATATATATATATATATATATATATATATATGCATGTATTTCGTGGAAGAAATGAAATAGCCATGTGTTCTCAAATTTGATGCATGTATGGCTATTTATATGCAAAAAAATGAAAACAGAAATATGTTTTAATTCTGTAACACATATTGGTACG
>NC_091303.1:2047500-2075000 GCF_038502225.1 Cherax quadricarinatus
TAATGAAGCAATGTCGAAGGACAAAATTTTTATTGGCAAAACGTTAAGTTGGTGTGGAACTTCATCATGTTATGCCTCTACACGCAGAGCAACGTTATTCCAATGAAGTTTTGTTCTACAACTCTTGTTTTTGTCGTACTTTGGGCAATACGCTATATCATTCTGTCACACTCTCATTTCGCTGACCTTCTTTTACGTAGGAATCACGTTGTACCTTGTTCTAGTGGATTATGAAGTAGCAAAATTTCACCTCTTTTAATCCCTTAGCTCACGCACATTCTCAGTGACCTATTCCATGAGACTGTCAGTGAGATCGCGAAAGTGGAATATATGAGGATGAGGGTCCCCAGTAAAGTTGTTCTAGAGGTGGTACCTTATAATATATATATATATATATATATATATATATATATATATATATATATATATATATATATATATATATATAAGAGCAGGCGAAATATACACAAACACTGATCTCTGGCTGAAGGAGACTCGAACCTACGAACCTTGGAACAAGGTACGCAGTGCTATACCATTCTCACCACACTGGACCAATACCTTGGCGTCCAGCTTGCTCTAGACGTTTGATCCAAGGCAGCCAGCTTTCATGGAGAAGGCTTACAGCTTCTGTGTTTGTGTATATTTCGCCTGCTCTTGCAAATTCCTTGCATTGTTAAAATCTCTAGTAAGGCTGATGCATGCAGAGGATGAGATGAAAAGCTGTAAACCTTCTCCCTGAAAGCTGGCTGCCTTGGGTCAAACGTCTAGCGCAAGCTGGACTCCAAGGTATTGGTCCAGTGTGGTGAGAGTGGTATAGCACTGTGTACCTTGTTCCAAAGTTCGTAGGTTCGAGTCTCCTTCAGCCAGAGATCAGTGTATATATATATATATATATATATATATATATATATATATATATATATATATATATATATATATATATGCAAAACAACCACTCTGAAAGAATAGAGAAATTCCAAGCGCTTTCGTGACTACTCACATTATCAAGTTCCTTGATAATGTGAGTAGTCACGAAAGCGCTTGGAATTTCTCTATTCTTTCAGAGTGGTTGTTTTGCATATTCTGAAATCACCTGTTTACTGTGATCTTATTGCATATATATATATATATATATATATATATATATATATATATATATATATATATATATATATATAAATATATATATATATATATAGTCATTCTAAAGGAAGTTATTTCCCCTGAATACTACGCTCATTTGAGCTGTTAATGAATTAAAATATTCAATACAAGTCACTGAAAATACTCCAAAAATAACAGCTGTGCCACTCTGCAACCATTTGATTAGAACCTTAATTGGTGCACGTCCTGCTGGATGCTTTAACACGTACGCTGGCAGCTTCATTAATACCATCGGGGCGGAGGAGCAGCAGCAGGAGGTCCACAAGTAGAAGGCTCAGGAGGAGGAAGAAGAGGTGCAAGAGGATTAGGAGGTACAAGGGAAGAAGAGGAGGAGGAGAAGAAGGCAGAGGAAGAGGAGTAGGAGGAGGAGGTGAAGGAAGAGGAGGAAAAGGAGGCTAAGATGTGATAAACAAGGAAAAGGTGCAAGACGATGTGGAAGAGGACTAGAAGAGAAAGGAAGAGAGCGAAGAAGAGTAATAGAAAAATTACCGAAAGGGAACAATGAGAGTGAGGGCTAGAGGGACAAGAATGGGACGATGGGGGGGAGAGAGAGAGGGGGGGGGGTTGAATGACAGCACTGTATAAAGCACAGTTTGATGCAATGCAACACAGTACGCTGTAATTTCCCACAACATAAAACAGCATACGATAACACATCATACTACACCTGTCTTAATAATAATAATAATAATAATAATAATAATAATAATAATAATAATAATAATAATAATAATAATTCACACAAAATAATAATAATAATAATAATCCTCTTCTGAATATCTAGCGGAATGTAAAACCGAGTCAAATATTTTCATTTCATTGTTTATCAAAAGCTTTAGTGCTTCAAACCCCATCATCAGTGTTAAATCACAAAGGAACAATCATCAAGCAGAGTTGCTGGTGAAAATAAATGCATTAACGTTCTATTGAAGATGAAGTCATAACGAAGTAAAAAAAATCCAGCTGAAATTGACTACTCAACTCTACGCTAACAACGTTACAATAACGAACCTCACCAGTCTATTAAAATACCCCTTAAAGTTGAAAACAAAAGAGAAAATGATGGAGAGTGAAGACACGAGTGTAGATGTAATGGGGTGGTTTAACTGAAGCCTCATTATAGACATGTGAAGTGAGTCGAAAATGAGGTCGAGTCTCTGTGGTGTTTAGATGGGAACTGCGAAGTCATGGAGGGAAAGACAGTGAATAGTCAAGTGGTAAAAATGAACAGTTCCAGAGGAATACAAGACGTACATATATGAGGATAGTCAACAAGAGAAGACCTACCCATCTGCTCCCAGATGTGTGATTAGTGAGGAGCTCCCAAGTATCAACCATTACAGCACCAACACTTAAATATATAGACAACGCCAGACATAATATCGAAAAGAAGAGGATTCATGCTCTTTTAAAAAGTGCCAGTATTATGTTGATTAGACAGTCAAAATAATCAATGAACTAATGGAAAGGTAAACGTCAATATGTTACGTAAATAATAAAAAGGTAGAATACCGTGACTGGAACAGTACATAAATAACCCGTACGTAGGAGAATGAAAGCTATGGCGATGTTTCGGTCAGATTTGGACCATTAACTAGTCACACACAAGTGCGAAGGAAAGGGAACCAGTATATATACGAGAGCGGGACGGCGCCGGGAGAATGAGAGGAGGTATTAGAAAGATGGTAGAAGTAGTGGTAGAAGCAGTGGTGGTTGTGGTAGTAGTAGTAGTAGTAGTAGTAGTAGTAGTAGAAATAGAAGTAAGTAGTATAATAGTGGCAGAGGAGCTACGAATTTCGTTACGAATGTTAAACCTCAAATTTCCCAAGGGAGCCTCATATAGCATATACGTATGTATATATATATATATATATATATATATATATATATATATATATATATATATATATATATATATATATATATATATATATATATATATTTTTTTTTTTTTTTTTATTTTTTTTTTATCACACCGGCCGATTCCCACCAAGGCAGGGTGGCCCGAAAAAGAAAAACTTTCACCATCATTCACTCCATCACTGTCTTGCCAGAAGGGTGCTTTACACTACAGTTTTTAAACTGCAACATTAACACCCCTCCTTCAGAGTGCAGGCACTGTACTTCCCATCTCCAGGACTCAAGTCCGGCCTGCCGGTTTCCCTGAATCCCTTCATAAATGTTACTTTGCTCACACTCCAACAGCACGTCAAGTATTAAAAACCATTTGTCTCCATTCACTCCTATCAAACACGCTCACGCATGCCTGCTGGAAGTCCAAGCCCCTCGCACACAAAACCTCCTTTACCCCCTCCCTCCAACCCTTCCTAGGCCGACCCCTACCCCGCCTTCCTTCCACTACAGACTGATACACTCTTGAAGTCATTCTGTTTCGCTCCATTCTCTCTACATGTCCGAACCACCTCAACAACCCTTCCTCAGCCCTCTGGACAACAGTTTTGGTAATCCCGCACCTCCTCCTAACTTCCAAACTACGAATTCTCTGCATTATATTCACACCACACATTGCCCTCAGACATGACATCTCCACTGCCTCCAGCCTTCTCCTCGCTGCAACATTCATCACCCACGCTTCACACCCATATAAGAGCGTTGGTAAAACTATACTCTCATACATTCCCCTCTTTGCCTCCAAGGACAAAGTTCTTTGTCTCCACAGACTCCTAAGTGCACCACTCACTCTTTTTCCCTCATCAATTCTATGATTCACCTCATCTTTCATAGACCCATCCGCTGACACGTCCACTCCCAAATATCTGAATACGTTCACCTCCTCCATACTCTCTCCCTCCAATCTGATATTCAATCTTTCATCACCTAATCTTTTTGTTATCCTCATAACCTTACTCTTTCCTGTATTCACCTTTAATTTTCTTCTTTTGCACACCCTACCAAATTCATCCACCAATCTCTGCAACTTCTCTTCAGAATCTCCCAAGAGCACAGTGTCATCAGCAAAGAGCAGCTGTGACAACTCCCACTTTGTGTGTGATTCTTTATCTTTTAACTCCACGCCTCTTGCCAAGACCCTCGCATTTACTTCTCTTACAACCCCATCTATAAATATATTAAACAACCACGGTGACATCACACATCCTTGTCTAAGGCCTACTTTTACTGGGAAAAAATTCCCCTCTTTCCTACATACTCTAACTTGAGCCTCACTATCCTCGTAAAAACTCTTTACTGCTTTCAGTAACCTACCTCCTACACCATACACTTGCAACATCTGCCACATTGCCCCCCTATCCACCCTGTCATACGCCTTTTCCAAATCCATAAATGCCACAAAGACCTCTTTAGCCTTATCTAAATACTGTTCACTTATATGTTTCACTGTAAACACCTGGTCCACACACCCCCTACCTTTCCTAAAGCCTCCTTGTTCATCTGCTATCCTATTCTCCGTCTTACTCTTAATTCTTTCAATTATAACTCTACCATACACTTTACCAGGTACACTCAACAGACTTATCCCCCTATAATTTTTGCACTCTCTTTTATCCCCTTTGCCTTTATACAAAGGAACTATGCATGCTCTCTGCCAATCCCTAGGTACCTTACCCTCTTCCATACATTTATTAAATAATTGCACCAACCACTCCAAAACTATATCCCCACCTGCTTTTAACATTTCTATCTTTATCCCATCAATCCCGGCTGCCTTACCCCCTTTCATTTTACCTACTGCCTCACGAACTTCCCCCACACTCACAACTGACTCTTCCTCACTCCTACAAGATGTTATTCCTCCTTGCCCTATACACGAAATCACAGCTTCCCTATCTTCATCAACATTTAACAATTCCTCAAAATATTCCTTCCATCTTCCCAATACCTCTAACTCTCCATTTAATAACTCTCCTCTCCTATTTTTAACTGACAAATCCATTTGTTCTCTAGGCTTTCTTAACTTGTTAATCTCACTCCAAAACTTTTTCTTATTTTCAACAAAATTTGTTGATAACATCTCACCCACTCTCTCATTTGCTCTCTTTTTACATTGCTTCACCACTCTCTTAACTTCTCTCTTTTTCTCCATATACTCTTCCCTCCTTGCATCACTTCTACTTTGTAAAAACTTCTCATATGCTAACTTTTTCTCCCTTACTACTCTCTTTACATCATCATTCCACCAATCGCTCCTCTTCCCTCCTGCACCCACTTTCCTGTAACCACAAACTTCTGCTGAACACTCTAACACTACATTTTTAAACATACCCCATACCTCTTCGACCCCATTGCCTATGCTCTCATTAGCCCATCTATCCTCCAATAGCTGTTCATATATATATATATATATATATATATATATATATATATATATATATGTCGTGCCGAATATGTAAAACTGGTCAATTAGCAAGAACTCATTTAAAATTAAGTCCTTTCTGGAATTTTCTCTTATACATTTAAAGATATATTTTTTTCATTAATGTTAGTGTAAATTTTTTTAATTTTTCACCAAAAGGAACTTAGAAAACTTATTATAACCTAACCTTATTATAACAAGAACAATTTATTTTAGCCTAACCCAACTAAATATATTTTAGATTTGTTTACAATAATTTAATATTAAACAAACAAAGTGAAATATATTTTTTTTCGTTAGGTTCAGAATGATTTTGGCGAAATTATTGCATACACAAATTTTCATTTGTCCTACATGGCAAGATGAGCGTTGCTATTTAAGCCAAGATCGCAAGTTCTGCCTATTCGGCACGACATATATATATACATATATATAAATATATATATATATATATATATATATATATATATATATATATATATATATATATATATATATATATGTATATATATACATATATATATATATATATATATATATATATATATATATATATATACATTATATATATATGTATATATAATGTCGTGCCGAATATGTAAAACTGGTCAATTAGCAAGAACTCATTTAAAATTAAATCCTTTCTAAAATTTTCTCTTATACGTTTAAAGATATATTTTTTCATTAATGTTAATGTAAAAAATTTTAATTTGCTACAAAAGAATCTTAGAAAACTTACCTAACCTTATTATAACAAGAACAATTTATTTTAGCCTAACCCAACTAAATACATTTTAGATTTGTTTACAATAATATAATGCTAAACAAACACAGTGAAATATATTTTTTTCGTTAGGTTCAGAATGATATTGGCGAAATTATAGCGTTGCTATTAAAGCCAAGATCGCAAATTCTGCCTATTCGGCACGACATATATATATATATATATATATATATATATATATATATATATATATATATATATATATATATATATATATATGCAATAAGATCACAGTAAACAGGTGATTTCAGAATATGCAAAACAACCACTCTGAAAGAATAGTTCCTTGATAATGTGAGTAGTCACGAAAGCGCTTGGAATTTCTCTATTCTTTCAGAGTGGTTGTTTTGCATATATATATATATATATATATATATATATATATATATATATATATATATATATATATATATATATATATATATATATATATATATATGTATGTATATATATATATACGCACACGCCATTTCATGGTTAATCCATTATCAATGAAAGTTTAAGTTAATGGTAGACTGGAATCCTGGATAAAGAATAACAATGAAATGATATTTGTGCGCTCAGTTTCCAGTTGACTGGTTTGATAATCAATTATTTTTATTGCTGTGATGCCTGCCAGAAGCTGTTTTGTGGCTGGTTGGTGATATCAAATTGTGGTGGTGATTCCCAGAAGGTTAATGTCCCCAGATGGTTGATGTCCCCAGATGATTGATCCACACGTGCTTTGCCACATAGCCTCTCACATTTTCACATTCCCGTGCTATCAAACGCATTTTCACGCTCCCACGCATTTCCATGCACTCCACTGTGTCGAACTAAACATTGCCTCACACTTCCCCGCATAACTCATCCCTCTAACAAGTTCCTTACCTACAAATAGACTCTCCGTAACTTAATTACTTTGACAGACACTTCTATGAACTTCTATGTACTCCAGTATTCATACACACACACACACACACAGACACACACACACACACACACACACACACACACACGTATCAGAAGGTAACAATGCACTAGTACACAGCCTCCAATTCCTTGCAGTCCTAGTGTTAGTATATTTAAAAATTATGCAACCTGCAGCAGTTTGATCGTCAATTTATCGGTCATAAAAAGTTTATTGTTCGACTTATAAATAATATAATATATGAAACATATTGGTATCATAAATTATTTATTTCTCACATATTATTTTAAGGGGGAGAATAATTATCCATGCAAATACATGCAAATAAGTGTTAATTAGTTCTGTGGAAGTACGTCAGTATGTTGTAGAGTGTGAGCAAATACTGCGACCTGGAGCCTTTTGTTCTAAATAAATGCTTGATGAGCTGGGTATGTTGAATGATGAGCTGGGTATGTTAGTGTAATAGCCTCCCAGAGCAGTATATATAGTATTGTAACGACGAATTGTGGATTGTATGGTCCCGTGGGTTATAGCGTCGTGAATTTACCCTCACCATGAAGTGAGCTAAAACAACACGGTTCGAATCCTCGGCTAGTCGCAGGGTTGTCATATATATATATATATATATATATATATATATATATATATATATATATATATATATATATATACATTTTATTTTTATTATTATCACACTGGCCGATTCCCACCAAGGCAGGGTGGCCCGAAAAAGAAAAACTTTCACCATCATTCACTCCATCACTGTCTTGCCAGAAGGGTGCTTTACACTACAGTTTTTAAACTGCAACATTAACACCCCTCCTTCAGAGTGCAGGCACTGTACTTCCCATCTCCAGGACTCAAGTCCGGCCTGCCGGTTTCCCTGAACCCCTTCATAAATGTTACTTTGCTCACACTCCAACAGCACGTCAAGTATTAAAAAC
Source organism: Cherax quadricarinatus (assembly GCF_038502225.1). Taxonomy (NCBI): domain Eukaryota; kingdom Metazoa; phylum Arthropoda; class Malacostraca; order Decapoda; family Parastacidae; genus Cherax; species Cherax quadricarinatus. The sequence continues at coordinate 2,055,639 of NC_091303.1, forward strand.
CATTTGTCTCCATTCACTCCTATCAAACACGCTCACGCATGCCTGCTGGAAGTCCAAGCCCCACGCACACAAAACCTCCTTTACCCCCTCTCTATAACCTTTCCTAGGCCGACCCCTACCCCGCCTTCCTTCCACTACAGACTGATACACTCTTGAAGTCATTCTGTTTCTCTCCATTCTCTCTACATGTCCGAACCACCTCAACAACCCTTCCTCAGCCCTCTGGACAACAGTTTTGGTAATCCCGCACCTCCTCCTAACTTCCAAACTACGAATTCTCTGCATTATATTCACACCACACATTGCTCTCAGACATGACATCTCCACTGCCTCCAGCCTTCTCCTCGCTGCAACATTCATCACCCATGCTTCACATCCATATAAGAGCGTTGGTAAAACTATACTCTCATACATTCCCCTCTTTGCCTCCAAGGACAAAGTTCTTTGTCTCCACAGACTCCTAAGTGCACCACTCACTCTTTTCCCCTCATCAATTCTATGATTCACCTCATCTTTCATAGACCCATCCGCTGACACGTCCACTCCCAAATATCTGAATACATTCACCTCCTCCATACTCTCTCCCTCCAATCTGATATTCAATCTTTCATCACCTAATCTTTTTGTTATCCTCATAACCTTACTCTTTCCTGTATTCACCTTTAATTTTCTTCTTTTGCACACCCTACCAAATTCATCCACCAATCTCTGCAACTTCTCTTCAGAATCTCCCAAGAGCACAGTGTCATCAGCAAAGAGCAGCTGTATATATACAGCAGCATATATATACATATATATATATATATATATATATATATATATATATATGTATTTATATATGTAAATATATATATATATATGTATACATATATTTATATATATATATATATATATATATATATATATATATATATATATATATATATATATATATATATATGTATATATATATATATATATACATATATATATACACATATATATATATATACATATATATATACACATATATATATATACATATATATATACATGTCGTGCCGAATATGTAAAACTGGTCAATTAGCAAGAACTCATTTAAAATTAAGTCTTTCCTAAAATTTTCTCTTATAAGTTTATAGATATATTTTTTTGATTAATGTTAATATAAAAAAATTTAATTTTGGTCTAAAAGAATCTTAGAAAACTTACCTAACCTTATTATAACAAGAACAATTTATTTTAGCCTAACCCAACTAAATATAATTTAGATTTGTTTACAATAATTTAATACTAAACAAACACAGAGAAATATACTTTTTTCGTTAGGTACAGAATGATTTAGGCAAAATTATTGCATACACAAATTTTCACTTGTCCTATATGGCAAGTTCTGCCTATTCGGCACGACATATATATATATATATATATATATATATATATATATATATATATATATATATATATATATATATATATATATATATATATATATATATATATATATATATGTATATATATATATATACAAGGAATTCGCGAGAGCATGCGAAATATACACAAACAATGATCTCTGGCTGACGGAGACTCGAACCTACGAACCTTAAGACAAAGTACGCAGTGCTTTACCAATCTACCCACACTGGACAATACCCTGGCGTGTAGCATGCGCTACACGTTTGATCCAAGGCAGCCAGCTTTCAGGGAGGAGGCTTGCAGCTTTTCATCTCATCCCCTGCATGCATCAGCCTTACTAGAGATTTGAACAATGCAAGGAATTCGCGAGAGCATGCGAAATATACACAAACACTGATCTCTGGCTGAAGGAGACTCGAACCTACGAACCTTAGGACAAGATGCGCAGTGCTTTACCAATCTACCCACACTAGACAATACCTTGGCGTGTAGCATGCGCTACACGTTTGATCCAAGGCAGCTCGCGAATTCCCTGCATTGTTCCAATCTCTAGTAAGGCTGATGCATGCAGGGGATGAGATGAAAAGCTGTAAGCCTTGTCCCTGAAAACTGACTGCCTTGGATCAAACGTGTAGCGCATGCTACACGCCAAGGTATTGTCCAGTGTGGGTAGATTGGTAAAGCACTGCGTACCTTGTCCTGAGGTTCGTAGGTTCGAGTCTCCTTCAGCCAGAGATCAGTGTTTATGTATATACATATATATATATATATATATATATATATATATATATATGTGTCGTGCCGAATATACAAAACTGGTCAGTTAGCAAGAACTCATTTAAAATTAAGTCCTTTCTGGAATTTTCTCTTATACGTTTAAAGATATATTTTTTTCATTAATGTTAATATAATTTTTTTTAATTTTGCTCCTAAAGAATTTTAGAAAACTTACCTAACCTAATTATAACAAGAACAATTTATTTTAGCTTAACCCAACTAAATATATTTTAGATTTGTTTACAGTAATTTAATACTAAACAAACCCAGTGAAATATATTTCTTTCGTCAGGTTCAGAATGATTTTGGCGAAATTATTGCATACACAAATTTTCACTTGTACTATATGGCAAGATGAGCGTTGCTATTTAAGCCAAGATCGCAATTTCTGCCTATTCGGCACGACATACATTTATATATATATATATATATATATATATATATATGTCGTGCCGAATAGGCAGAACTTACGATCTTGGCTTAAATAGCAACGCTCACCTTGCCATGTAGGACAAGTGAAAATTTGTGTATGCAATAATTTCGCCAAAATCATTCTGAACCTAACGAAAAAAAAATATATTTCACTGTTTGTTTAGTATTAAATGATTGTAAACAAATCAAAAATATATTTAGTTGGGTTAGGCTAAAATAAATTGCGCTTGTTATAATAAGGTTAGGTAAGTTTTCTAAGTTCCTTTTGGTGCAAAATTATAAATTTTTACATCAACATTAATGAAAAAATATTTCTTTTAAAGTATAAAAGAAAATTTTAGAAAGGACTTAATTTTAAATGAGTTCTTGCTTATTGACCAGTTTTACATATTCGGCACGACATATATACATATATATATATATATATATATATATATATATATATATATGTATATATATGTATATATATATATATATATATATATATATATACAATATATATATATATGTATATATATATATATATAAAATATATATATATATGTCGTGCCGAATATGTAAAACTGGTGAATTAGCAAGAACTCATTTAAATTTAAGTACTTTCTAAAATTTTCTCTTATACTTTTAAAGATATATTTTTTCATTAACGTTAATGTAAAAATTTATAATTTTGCACCAAAAGGAACTTAGAAAACTTACCTAACCTTATTATAACAAGAACAATTTATTTTAGCCTAACCCAACTAAATATATTTTAGATTTGTTTACAATAATTCAATACTAAACAAACACAGTGAAATATATTTTTTTCGTTAGGTTCAGAATGATTTTGGCGAAATTATTGCATACACAAATTTTCACTTGTCCTATATGGCAAGATGAACGTTGCTATTTAAGCCAAGATCGCAAGTTCTGCCTATTCGGCACGACATATATATATATATATATATATATATATATATATATATATATATATATATATATATATATATATATGTCGTGCCGAATATGTAAAACTGGTCAATTAGCAAGAACTCATTTAAAATCAAGTCCTTTATGAAATTTTTTCTTATACGTTTAAAGATATTTTTTTTTATTAATGTTATTGTAAAAAATTTTAATTTTGCACCAAAAGAATCTTAGAAAACTTACCTAACCTTATTATAACAAGGACAATTTATTTTAGCCTAACCCAACTAAATATATTTTAAACACGTTTACAGTAATTTAATACTAAACAAACACAATCAAATATATTTTTTTCGTTAGGCTCAGAACGATTTCTGCGAAATTATTGCATACACAAATTTTCACTTGTCCTATATGACAAGATGAGCGTTGCTATTTAAGCCAAGATCCCAAGTTCTGCCTATTCGGCACGACATATATAAATATACATATATATATATATATATATATATATATATATATATATATATATATATATATATATATATATATATATATATATATATATATATATATATATATATGCTCTATTTATTCATGTAAGATATTTTAACCATCCAATTGATTTTCAAAAAGTTGAGAAAGTAGTATCAAGCAAGCCCATGGTCGACAGGAATATAATTGAACCTTGTTTCATAAAAAGCAGTTTTGACAATAATATGAATATTTCCTTTGGTTTTTATAAATTAGATCCATTTATAATTAATAGAATTTGGGAAGAATTTAATAATACACTGGACAAATAATAATTTTTAAATTTTCTTGGGTAGAATAGTTTGTTGGTGAGTTGTGCAAAGGACCTGTCCAGTTGGGCCGGCGCGCGTCAGGTGTTTAACCGTTGTGGGATCTGATAGTGAGGTGTTGGCCAGACCCCTTATATAGCTTCCTTTAATGCTTTACTTCCATAGTTCCTTGATAATGTGAGTAGTCACGAAAGCGCTTGGAATTTCTCTATTCTTTCAGAGTGGTTGTTTTGCATATATATATATATATATATATATATATATATATATATATATATATATATATATATATATATATATATATATATATATATATATATATATATATATATATATATATATATATAAATTATTAAGAACTCCTGTACAGTTGTTAGCCAGGATCCATTGTTGCAAGACCTTCCTTGCTTATTGGTGAACACCTTAATATCTTTTAGAATTTTAATGATATTCTCCTTAATGATAGTTTCCACTAATTTACCCAAAAATACTAACTTGGCAATAATTGAGAATGCATGACCTATTGGAGTATTGGATGTCAGGATTGGTGATAAAAACCACTTTGTCCAGAGCAAACCTTCTTTATTAACGAAGATTCACTCATCCCAATCTGTTCTATACCGAGTATTGTTCCACCAGTATCTGAAGTAACATTAGCCAGGTTCATATCATATGGGGATTTTCCTTTTTTTCAGTTGATTTATTAAATGTATTAGTTAACAACTACTAGTTTTTTTTTTTGGCATTTCGATTCATTTAGTATTTTCGCTAATATTTCATCCGGTTGCTTTACTGAGCCATGGTGCCGATTTCATTTAAAGTTATAAATCTCAGTGGTGTCGGTTTCGTTGTCAGATACGTCGATTGTGCCGATAGCAACATTCAGAGTATTTGCAATTTCTTTGTTAGCTGCATGGATCAACACTATTATGAGTGTCTAGATCTAACTGCAGGCGAAAAGTGCTCCTTACTTGTCAGGCTCCCGGCTCACCCGCCTCTCTCACGCGACATTACCTGCTCCAGGATAGCAATCAACATCTGTGTTTTCCCAGCACATGAAGCGGCCAGTTGCTTGGTAATCCTCTGATTCCACCCAGTGCTTATACTGAGTCACATTGTTTGTATTTCATCTGTGTGAGTTTCTAACCCAAAATATATTTCCTAGATTTATATATGATGTAAGATATGCCCCATTGTTTTCCTAAGAGCGAGAAAGACCCTCCTGCCTTTGAAAAGAAATTACAGGATCAAAAATATTCATCATAATGTCCCGATTATCTTCATATAAACACTAGAACATGTGAGAGCAGAAATAGAAATATGAAGAAAACTTAATTATTTTCAAATTTTATAATTATTTACTTCAGCTTTTGAATACCATTCAAAAATATCTCGACCTATGAGTGAGAACAATGTAATGTTGTCGTAGACACACATGAGGTACATTACTTGTATGTAAGCTGAAGTTCATTATGAAATCTGTTCCTACCTTAAGTATTATATATTTTTAAATTCCCATGAACATAATATATAGGACATAACATACATCTAGTAAGAATTCTGTGCTTAGCCTTTATCAGTTATTAATTTTGTTAGTAAATATAAAGTTTATTGTAGATTAATCTTTCAGTAGAGGCAGACGTACCTATCCTGAATACAGAATCCAGAAAGTAGTGACGAGTTATTTCATTAATTCATTGTTATTTACCTTTATTCGTATTTGTTTATTCCCAAGAAGTGAGACAAAATTGCGAATGTTGAAGATAAGTCAGCGTAGATAAAATTCAAATTCTTAAACCAGATGTTAACTCACACCGACATAGATAAGAATGTCTTTCTTCGATTACCTTCGATACCTGACAAGGGCGTTGACATCAAGGACTTGGATAACAACGCCCGATTAGTTCCCATTTGCTAGGTTCTGTATGACCCCCTACGGGATTAGCACTCCCCATGAATACAATATTAATTATCTTTACCTAAATTACCTATTATAATTTTTTTTAAATAGAATCACATAGGATTCATTGGAAATATAATTTAATTTTGAAGTAATTTTGGATGCAATAAATAAAATTGACGTTTGATATGTAAAACTTTGCGTTCTGTATGATTACAGTCACTCTGGTTGGTATATCGGGATAGTTATGTTTTTAATTAGGTTATAGACCCATCGATGACATTATAGTGAATATGCACAGCGCTGAAAATTAGCTTATTAAATGTTTCATCATCCATGATTCCAGTCCATTACACAGTGTGAGAGCGAAAGAATTTGACTACTGTTTTTAATGACATATTCGGATTTGTAAAAAAAATAATATGAACGTAAAATATTTTTTTCCCTGCAGGTAGAGATATTCTCTCGTATTGTTCTTGAAAAATGTTAATTATTTTTTCTTGCCCTGTTTTGGAATTCGTTATTTGATAGGTATGTGAGATAATGTTTATTCCAATAAATGTTGAAAATATTTCCAAATTAATAATGTGAAGAAAATTGATTATTTGTGCAAGGAATTATTAAAATCGAAATATTCTCCATATATAAATGCGGTTAACATGGATATTCACCAATAAGGTTCAAGAATCTTTATCAAATAAATGTTCATAATATATTTTGCAGCAACGGGAACAACAGGAGCACATAATGATTAACAGGTGATTAAGAAGCTCTTCCCCTACGCTACCTACACTTCACGCTTCGTGCCTCCCTCACCAGGCACCAGTCAACATACTCATTACCAGGCACTCTCACTCCAAAGTAATCCTCAGCCATTAGCCAGAGTGCCTCATGATCAGGAGGATGATGTCAACGGTTTGGTGCATGTTACAGCTCAATATAACTGAAATGTGTAATATCTGGGTATGTTTATTTGTAACCAGACAAAGCTAAGTTACTGTTTACCTTATCTTTTGTAGTTCAACATTCTTCACATTATGTTCTTGTATTGATAAAGTCACTGGATGGCGAAAAGTCTGCAAGATGTTGCATCATGTCTAATTTTTCATTCATATACAAAGTACATGACTGAGAAATATATTCATTAGGACTTACTGGTGTCTGAAATGTTTCCTTTCAGATGACGCCTTATGTCCTCTGTCTCTCTCTAGTTATATCAATGTTGTTTATGAATTGTTCGATAAATCGAGAAATATTCTCTACAAGAGAGGTGCACTGAGGATGATGTGGGAATCTTCATCCACAGAACTGAAGCTACCCTTCTATCGAAACTGATAACTGCCCATTCCTTAGTCGCTGTATGACCCCTACTGGTTCTGTACTTCCCATGGATATGGCAACCAAGAAGTGCAGATAAGATAAGATAAGATAAGATTTCGTTCGGAATTTTAACCCCAGAGGGATAACCCAAGAAAGTCAGTGCGTCATCGAGGACTGTCTAACTTATTTCCATTGGGGTCCTCAATCTTGTCCCCCAGGATGCGACCCACACCAGTCGACTAACACCCAGGTACCTATTTGCTGCTAGGTGAACAGGACAACAGGTGTAAGGAAACGTGTCGAAATGTTTCCACCCGCCGGGAATCGAACCCGGGCCCTCCGTGTGTGAAGCGGGAGCTTTAGCCACCAGGCCACTGGGTGTATCTATTACAACAATCAGGAAGTTATATATATATATATATATATATATATATATATATATATATATATATATATATATATATATATATATATATATATATATATATATATATATATATATATATATATATATTACACAGGGTTTGACAAGGTTAAGGATCCCTAATTTTAGTGACAAGCTATTTACAGGTTAAGGATTCTTAACTTTATTGGCAAGCTAAGAGCTGTTACCTACATCAGCTCATTTGAAAGCATTTTTATTGTTATTAGACATACAAGTAGGGAACAGGATGAAGTTGGAGCCATCTGTGGGCTAGCATTTTCATTTGATCAACTGGCTTTATCTCGTTGACATCATTATGCTGTACGAATGTGTTCCATACTCGAGTCATCCTGGGTATATATGATCTCAGATGGAGTGATGTTCTGGAGAAGGGTACAGCCAGAGTGAAGTTGCTGCTTTCTGCCCGTCTTGTGGCATAAAAGCTTGTTTCACACTGTCCTCGAAGTGGATCCAAGTGTGGTATTTTGACAATATTGGCCTTGTACATAGCAGTAAGGTCACCCACATCCCTCCTATGTTGAAGGCTCTGCTGAAATGACAGATCTATCCAGGATAGGTCCAGGCGAGAGATGAGACGTCTTGCTCTGTTCTCTACTCTGTCAAGCAGTCGCAGATGAGAGGGGGGGGCAGGCAAACCAAGAAAGTGGAGCATACTCAAGGTGTGAGCGTACTTGTGCCTCGTACAGAATCTTGCAACCCCCTACTGTCAAGTGGATGCGAGATACGGCGAAGTGCTGTAAGCTTCCTGGCTGCCTTGTCTGCAAGATTTACAACATGGTTCTTCATGGTTAGTTTGGAGTCAAATTTCACCCCAAGGATATCAACTTCTTCTCCAGGTGCCAAGTATGATGTATGATGAGGCATACATCATATGTCCAGTCTCTCTACCTCTCTGCCCTCCCTCTGTCTCTGTTTGTCTGTCTGTCTGTCTGTCTGTCTGTCTCTGTCTCTCTCTCTCTCTCTCTCTCTCTCTCTCTCTCTCTCTCTCTCTCTCTCTCTCTCTCTCTCTCTCTCTCTCTCTCTCTCTCCCTGCTTGTCTTCTAAGTGAAGGACTCATCATCGTGACAAGCAATCAGAGGAGCCAGCAGAACAATTACACCAGCTTAAAAGTGCTCTCGCTCCACTGCCTCATTCACACCTCCACCACACACAGGTAAGTGCTAATTAAACATCTAATTAAACCGAGCATGCTGCTGGATGGAGGGAAAGATCATGTGAAGCAAGACTCTCATGCTTCTTCTGGGACCAGTGGAAATGTAAAGGAATAAGTGCGTGTGTGTATACTTATATGTCGTGTCGAACAGGTAAAACCTGCGATTTTCGTATAAATAGCAAAGCTCTTTTTGCCTTTTAAGGAATGGGAAAATTTGTGTATGCTGTAATTTAGCAAAAATAATTTTGAACGTACTGAAAAAAATGTATTTCATTGTATTTGATTATTATTAAATGGAGCGAAACAGAATGACTTCAAGAGTGTATCAGTCTGTAGTGGAAGGAAGGCGGGGTAGGGGTCGGCCTAGGAAGGGTTGGAGGGAGGGGGTAAAGGAGGTTTTGTGTGCGAGGGGCTTGGACTTCCAGCAGGCATGCGTGAGCGTGTTTGATAGGAGTGAATGGAGACAAATGGTTTTTAATACTTGACGTGCTGTTGGAGTGTGAGCAAAGTAACATTTATGAAGGGATTCAGGGAAACCGGCAGGCCGGACTTGAGTCCTGGAGATGGGAAGTACAGTGCCTGCACTCTGAAGGAGGGGTGTTAATGTTGCAGTTTAAAAACTGTAGTGTAAAGCACCCTTCTGGCAAGACAGTGATGGAGTGAATGATGGTGAAAGTTTTTCTTTTTCGGGCCACCCTGCCTTGGTGGGAATCGGCCGGTGTGATAATAAAAAAAAAAAAAAAAAATAAATTGCTATAAACGTATCTAAAATATATTTAGTTGGATTAGGATAAATCATATTGTGCTTGTTATAATAAGGTTAGAAAGGTTTTCTGAAGTTCGTTTGGTACGAAATTATTAATTTTTACATTAACATAATGAAAAAAATGTGTCTTTAAACATATAAGAGAAAATTTTAGGAAGGAAAATATATATATATATATATATATATATATATATATATATATATATATATATATATATATATATATATATATATATATATATATATATATATATATATATATAAATATATATATATTTATATATATATATATGTATATATATATATATATATATATATATATATATATATATATATATATATATATATATATATATATATATATATATGTATATATATATATATATATATATATATATATATATATATATATATATATATATATATATATTAATTCATTTATTTATTTATTTTGAGACTTTCAGAGATCTAATTAAATTATTTATACAATTCACGGTCAATAAAATGTCTTCAGCCGTAATATATTGTGTTGAGGAAGACGGAAGGCATCTTAAGACGGCTGTAGTGTCTTCAACCTGTTTTATGGTCTCTCGTTTGCATAAAGATTGGAGCAGATTGTCTCTGAATTTTGAAGAGTTTTTGAGATTTTAAATGCTCGTTAATTTGGTTTGATGATACGCACATGCCCACAAATATACACACACAGCGACCAGTGAAGAGGCGGGGCCAGGAGCTGTGACTCGACCACTGCAACCACAATTCGATGAGTAGACACACAAACACACACACACACACACACACACACACACACACACACACACACACACACACACACACACACACACACACACACACACACACACACACACACACACACACGTATAAACACACTCAAATAAGATATGATGCTCATCATTCATCAGTTTTGTGATTAAATCTAATTCGCTTAATCTTTTAATAAATATTTTAAAACTTTTCATCTGAAAACTCACTCATTTTTACCTTCAATTTGACAACTTTAAAGTCACGCCTCATTATCTACATTTTATCTTCTACATTAAATTTACATTTTACAAACATAAGTAATAAATTTATGTGTCAAAAGTATCTTTTTGGTTAATTCTTTTAACTTACATTTTTTTTTTCATTTATATCAGGTAATTTTGTGTATTGGAATGAGATCGTATATACTAGGAGGTGTATGTATCTCAGTGTATATACATACACCGAGAGTTTACATGAAAGTGTTGATCTTGACTAGTGATGAACAGTCTACATGTATACATCATGATCTTCCTGTATTCGATAATCTTAAACTTGAAATTACCAATCAATGTTGTGGATGGAGACGCTTTGCAAATTAATCTCAGTATTTTTTCTTATCCTTATAACATATTATGTTAATCCATTCTTTCATATTCTGTCTTATTATAGGTTTTGGAAATAATGTATTATACACCACATCAAAAATAAGATACATTATATTTTTAATACATAATTCTCGTTTAAAGTTTTGATGATCTTTCATATCCACAGTATTTTTTTTTTTATGATTATCATAACTTTTTTTATATTAATTTATCTTGTGTATTTTCTTATTACATCTAAAACATACTTCGCCAAATAACTGACATAAGTCATGTCCATGTACGAAAAGAATCTTACATATACAATATTGCTTAATTTCCTTCACTGTTTCTTGTTAATGTGGTTGAGACATCACGAATTTAATTACCATTCGGTGAGATTAAAAATGTTTGTTTCTCAGTATCCTTATACTTAAATATGTATTATATATTAATGTATTTGGAAACAAAATTCATTATAAAAATGCTTGGAGAAGAACAACATATAAGGCTTCACAGAGTTCACATCTCGAATGCTTCATCCATTTGAGTGAGGGTTCACTACTGCTCTAACGATCCTGTGTAAAACCCACTTTCATGGATTATTCATTTACAATTATTCAAAACTGTTCACTTAAATATATTTTCTGTAATAGAATTAGTGTGTTGCTTTCTCTGAAATACTCTATGCGTATTTTATATTTTAAGTTTATTAGTTATGTTTGGAGAAGTCTTACGGAGTTTGAGAGTTCAACTCTGGCTTCTTCTGGTAACTGTTTTAAGGACCGGCGTGTCTCCGTGTCCCTTCCGTGGAATGCGCTAGGCTGCGTGGGCGTGTGTAGTTAACAATGTTTGCTGAGATAGTTACCCATGCTTGAATAAAAGAGAAAATAATACTATTTTGCTATATATAACATCTCTCTCTCTCTCTCTGTGTCTCTGTCTCTCTGTCTCTCTCTCTCTCTCTCTCTCTCTCTCTCTCTCTCTCTCTCTCTCTCTCTCTCTCTCTCTCTCTCTCTCTCTCTCTCTCTCTCTCTCTCTCTCTCTCTCTCTCTCTCTCGCTCTCTCTCTCTCTCTCTCTCTCTCTCTCTCTTTCTCTCTCTCTCCTATGGATAGCAGTATTCCAATCACAACGGGGTCAAATCCTAGGCAGCTTTGCCAGTCAAAGGTTCAGTGCACAGGTATGGAAGATGAAAGAGTTGGATTAATTTCCCATGCAGGGGCACGTCAGAAACACAAGCGCTCTCTGGTACTCAGACTCATTTGGAATTCTGTATAAAGAATCAGCAAGTCAAATCAATTCATAAAATTACAGGACATAATGTATATTATATTTTTAAAATAGATGAATATTAAAAATAACTGCAGAAAACCTGAACAAGTGAGTAAACAAGTAAAATAATTAGAAATTACATAAACAAATATTTAGGTAACAATTGTTTAAACAAAAATATACGAACACACGACTGCAGCCGAGGAAACCAAAAATTCCCAACACTTAGAAATAAAAATAATTAAAAAATACTCAAATAATTCCGCATTCATCGATGAAGTTAAATTTAGTTGGGATAATGGGCAGTGGGTAAAGCTCAATTATAATTTTTTTTGGCAGAGAATCACAAAAACAAAAATAGTCGACGGATGTTTTTAGCGTAGGAGGGGAAAAAAAAGGCCGAGGCTCAGCGGTCACAAACAAATTAAAAATAAAGTAGAAGTTTAACAGAAAAAAATAATGTAACCAAGAAAGGTTACTATATTATAATGGAAGACTCTATTAAACACATGCATAAATAACAAAAGAAGGCATAATACCGTGACTAGAACGATACACAAATAACCCGCACTTAGAAGAGGGTGACTTAACCTGATTCCTCCTTTTTCCTCTTCTCCCTCTTTCCCTTTCCTCTTTCCTTTTTCTCTTCTGGGTTGTCTTTCTTTCTTCTGCCTTGTGTTTCTGTTCCTTCATTATTTATTTTATTAGGTCCCCCCCCACCTCTGTGTTCTTTCTCTCCCTCTGTGGGCACCTACCTCCCTTGTAGTGCTCCTCTTTCTTAGTATTTGACTTGCTTCTCCTTCTTTCTTCCCCACCACTTCCTTCCATCTCCGCCACTACTAATTCCATTAATACTACTACTGCTACTACTACTACTACTACTACTACTACTACTACTACTACTACTACTACTACTACCACTTCTTGCCTATATATACCCGTCCTGCTCTACTTCTCGTTAGTCTGACTTTGTAAATGGTCCAAGTCGGACCCAAACGTCGTCGTAAGCTCCTCTCTTCTGTGTGCGGGTTATTTGTGTAAACACATGTAACTACTGTAACTTAGTTAAGAGAACTGATACATATTTATGATATGTATCAATACTTTATAAATAAGTTACAGTAGTTATATATGTTTAATATTGTCTTCCATTAAAATTTAGTAACCTTCCCCAGGAACGATCAATTTTGATAATTAAGAAGGAAAAAAATGGACCCATTCTGTCCAAAAAGAAACTCATCACAGATGAATGCACAATCAGTCGTAAGAACACATCATATTCGAGAAATAAAAAAAGAGAAACATTGAGAAAGAAGTCAAAGAATAAAAATATGCAAATACGTAAAGTTGGCTGGAAAGACGCCATATATATATATATATATATATATATATATATATATATATATATATATATATATATATATATATATATATATATATATATATATATATATATATATATATATATATATATATATATATATATATATATATATATATATGAGTTTGCTATTACTTTTTGCATCTCTTTATATATATATATATATATATATATATATATATATATATATATATATATATATATATATATATATATATATATATATATATATATATATATATATATACATATATATATAAAGAGATGCAAAAAGTATTAGCAAACTCATATAAACATTTTTTAAGTAGTAATAACCAGGAAGATGGAGAACTGTCCCTCTGTTTTAGTCAGTTTATCAGCCATTACTAATACCACTACAGGATTAAGAACAATTAATAATAACTCAGGAAGTAGCGATAATTGTCAAGCAATAAAATTAGTTAATGAAGTTTATTTATGATAATATTTATAATAAAAATTATAAATATTATCATAAGAAAATATAAAAAATTATAAATATTACCTGGAGTTTACCTGGAGAGAGTTTCGGGGGTCAACGCCCCCGCGGCCCGGTCTGTGACCAGGCCTCCTGGTGGATCAGCGCCTGATCAACCAGGCTGTTGCTGCTGGCTGCACGCAAACCAACGTACGAGCCACAGCCCGGCTGATCAGGAACTGACTTTAGGTGCTTGTCCAGTGCCAGCTTGAAGACTGCCAGGGGTCTGTTGGTAATCCCCCTTATGTGTGCTGGGAGGCAGTTGAACAGTCTCGGGCCCCTGACACTTATTGTATGGTCTCTTAACGTGCTAGTGACACCCCTGCTTTTCATTGGGGGGATGGTGCATCGTCTGCCAAGTCTTTTGCTTTCGTAGTGAGTGATTTTCGTGTGCAAGTTCGGTACTAGTCCCTCTAGGATTTTCCAGGTGTATATAATCATGTATCTCTCCCTCCTGCGTTCCAGGGAATACAGGTTTAGAAACCTCAAGCGCTCCCAGTAATTGAGGTGTTTTATCTCCGTTATGCGCGCCGTGAAAGTTCTCTGTACATTTTCTAGGTCGGCAATTTCACCTGCCTTGAAAGGCTATTATTGGCAATGGTAATGCTGATGATGATAATAATAATAATAATAATAATATTATTATTATTATTATTATTAAGTTATAATAATACTTATTATTATTATTATTATTAAGTAATAATAATACTTATTATTATTATTATCATTATTAAGTAATAATAATACATATTATTATTATTATTATTATTATTATTATTATTATTATTATTATTATTATTATTATTATTATTATTTATTATTATTATTAATTCACCGAAATAAAGATAATGTAATACTAAATCTATTAATAACAAAAACATTAATATAGCTTTATGGATAGCTCACATTCCGTCCTGGACCACAAAAGTATTTACCCAGCGGAAGTAATAGTAAATAGCAAGTCCCTCATTGTGTTCCCCTTCCTTCACTACTTCAAAGGTAATTTCAGTTAAGTGAAGCAAAACCTGCGTAACTTTTTTCTCCCAAACTACAGACAATAGTGATGAGGACGCTCGTGGTGAATGGCGAGGGGGAGAGGCTGCTGTGGTCTCTCTGTCCACTTGTCTCACCCTGACACAAAGCTACATCAAAGACCACCAATTAGTTACCTATTCAAACTTCTGTTTCTCTAATGCTGTCCATCTCTGTTGTATTATGTTCTTGTTATCTTTAATGTTTCCTTCCTTTAATTATTTCTACCCTCGTTTTTTTAAGTGATTTGTTATTCTAATTAACGTATTCTACTTAAGTGTAAGATTTGAATATATTCGCAATTCTGAAGGATGATGCATTGCTACAGATTTGCATAATTATTTTCCATGTACGCTGTAGTGGCTTACAGTCACGACAATTGAAAGTCTTTTCCTGTCATTGCCAATAGAACTCTTTATGAAAAAATAGTAACCGAAAGAAGTGCATTATATAAGCGAGTTCTTAGCCAACGATATCCTCTGCTAAAAGGTTCTAAACGAAAAGCCTCAAACCATAAAGAGAAAATCAGGGCTTCATGTAAGGGAGTATAATAAGACTTTTAGGAGGCTGCTGACCCTCTGAACAAGTTGCGTAAAGGGGCAGGTGGAGTGCAGTTTAGGAAGGTGGAGCACCAGAGTGCATTAGTCGCTCCTCTGCTCCTACAACTGAGTGCATGTGGTAGAGTGCGCCGGGCAAGAGAATGTGGCTCAGAGGAGAGACGGGCAAGCATGGGGGAAGATGGAGGCTGGTGTTGGTGGAAGGAAGTTGAAGGGAAGATGCGTGTTAGGGGAAGGGAGATGGTTGGAAGGGTGTTGGTGGGAGGAAGGAAAGCAGAGGAAGAGAAGAAGAAAAAAGGAGGAAAGAATGACGATAAATGGAGGAAAGCAGGGAGGCAGGAACTTGGTGGGAGAAAAAAAGAAGATAGAGACTGGAAAAGAGTTGGAAGAAGGAAAAGAAACGGACAGAGAAATACATATGCAAGGAGATAGTTGAACGAAGAGTAATTGCGATGAGAACCCTCGATATGCAGTATATATAACGGGGATGCTGGGAAAGAACAGGGTACACAACTCAAAGGAAAGTGGATACGAAACTACGGGTAAGTAAAAGAGGTAATGGGATCATTTAGTGGCCGATAATAAGTATAATGAGGAAGAGAAGAGATGAGATGCATAAAGACCGAAAAGCATTTATAGCAGTGTTTATTGAGCTTACGACATATCAGTGCTGCAGGTGAAAGATTATGAGAAACAGGAAGAGTAATGAAACAATTGGAGGGAACAAGAAAGAAATGAGATGAGTGTTAGTAATAGAAATAAGCCAAAGAGAGAATGCAATGCTTGGAGAAGGAGTAAATGTAAGAGAATATTGGGGAAAGGAAATAACGGAAGGAAAGCAAGATGCTAAATAATAATTTAGTAGAGTCGAACTGGAAAACTCAGGGTTAATGTGTTTTGGAAAGATAGTGAGTAGTGAATTGGCCAGTGTCCATGTGTTTATCCACTGTGTCCATCTAGATATATAGATAGATAGATAGATGGATGGACTGACAGAGAAAAGCCACGTGCAGACAGTTTAATACTACTCTTCCCATCTCAACACATTTGTGACCCGAAAATATAAATGTTATATATATATATATAAAAGAAGTTTCACTTTTTTTTTTGAATGTTGAAGATAATAATCTAACTGATCAAAATATAGTTTCTTCAGTCTGCTTGTGGGTTTTTCTATTTTCATTAACAAATGTTTACTATACTTTCATTTTTCACTATTTTTCCTCTTCATACATTCGTTTTTCATAGTTCAGGACAAGAATGTTTACGATTTCTTTACAGACTGACATGGTCACTCATACTCAGAGTGCATGGTTACTCATACTCAAAGTGCATGGTTACTCATGCATTCATGATCAACCATGAACGGTCACTCAGGTGACCATTAATGAAGCCGTCTGTTCGTATTATGAAAACTGCATAACATTATTATTATTATTATTATTATTATTATTATTATTATTATTATTATTATTATTATTATTATTATTATTATTATTATTATTACTTTTGCTATTGTTGTTGTTCTTGTTGTTTTTAGTAAATAAGATTCAGCAGATTTTCTTTAGGTAACAACAAAGATACAAGAGAACACTATAATTAACCCAGCCATCTAGTCACTAGCAGGATCTTAACACTGCTGGAAATAACATCTCTTCGCAATTTTTGTCCTCGAGATGAATTTAACTTAATTTCTGAAATTTGTGTTTCTTCATTTCAAACAAAACGAAGAAGCATAAATTTCAGCTGGAAAAAGTCATGGAATTATCACTGGTTGAGGGACGAATTCACAATAGTGACTCGCTAGTTTAAAAAAATGTATACATGTATATAAAATTGTGATTTTCTTAGGTCAATGCTCTTACCTGTGAAGGAGAGAAATTCAGTGAATGCTGGAGCAAGCTTGGCTTGTGTTGTCTCTGTTGAAATTGGAAATCTAGCAAATATAGCTTCGGCAGTAGGTGTGTTTGACTTGTCTGATTGTTATTCTTGCCTGAGCTTGCCTTGCTGTGTGGAGATTCTTTGTCGAATATCCTGGCAAGTCTATTGAGATGATGCTGTGCCTTTAGAAGTCTGGTATACACCAGATAATCTTCTAGTTTAATGGGACTATCGTCGATAGCTAAATTAGTTGCCATTATGTAAAATAATGGGAATGTGTGCCATTATGGTTTCTTTTTGTTATGTCAGTCAGGCAGAATAAGCCACATTGGGATGGAATTCTTCAGCTCTAGATCTTTCGCACTCTCATGCGTCGTCAGGAGCTATGCAATGTTGGAAGACAGCACCTTTCTGCCTTGCCTCAGAGAATTTTTCCTGTCTCTTGCTGGTTTGCAACATTGCATAGCTAGTAACAACGCACGAGAGTGCGATAAATCTAGAGCTAAAGATTTACATTCCCAGGTGGCTTGTGCATTCTTAAGATTGTCTGTTTGCGATTGTATTCCATGTCAGTAATATGTACTCCCTATGTGGGCCTCTCTGTGCGTTACTCTAGTGTCACGTGATCTACAGCAACATTGATGTTGCTGACCTTATAAAATGGCCGGCCTGCAGCGCCTCGCTATTCATTTTTCTCCTTTTTTTTCCAAGTAAAGCAGTTACATATAGTTAACCAAATTTTTGGAGGAAAGTTTTAAATTTTGCGCAAAACTTAAACGTAACTTTTTGAAAAAGTACGTAAAACTTTAATAATAGAATTATCAAAGCTATATTTAACTATTTTATCTGAATGAGCAAGACATAGGTGCAACAGCTGGGTATCTTTATTTCCGAAACGTATCGCCTGTACTGCAGGCTTCTTCTGTTGAATATAGAGGAGAGAGAAGCTGCGGAGAGGTAAAGATGTTATCAGTCCGTCAACTCTGAGAAAGTAGCTTTGAGGTGGTCAGTCCCTCAACTTGAAGAGGTGTTCAACTCCGTCGTCTTGAATATACGTAGATTCACCGACCATCTTCCTGTTACCTCTTCCTCACATACTTATACCTACCATCTTCCTGTGACCTTCCGTACTACCTACCTTCAAGTACAATTTGCTGTTCGCCGACTCACCTCCACAGCACCTCGTACCTTCCTGTTAAGTGGAATTCCCTAAAGCTGCACCTGAAGCTCCACAAAGCTTATCACAATTCTTTTAGAAAGAAGATATAATTCTCTCTCTCTCTCTCTCTCTCTCTCTCTCTCTCTCTCTCTCTCTCTCTCTCTCTCTCTCTCTCTCTCTCTCTCTCTCAATGATGGAATTTAACATTTAAATAATGATCATATCTATTTTTTTTACAAAATAGGAATAATGTAACATAAGTCAACTGGATATTCGCAGTGAAAGATCCTGTCTATTGAATTTATGAGATTCATATAATTAAAATAACGTTAAAAGA
>NC_091303.1:2082500-2087500 GCF_038502225.1 Cherax quadricarinatus
CAACTCTGGTTCTGTGTGACCCACAACTCTGGTTCTCTGTGTGACCCACAACTCTCGTTCTCTGTGTCTCACGACTCTGGTCCTGTGTGTCCCGCCGCCCTGGTCCAGAACATAGGACTCCCGGGACCATGAGAGGAGCGGGAACTCGGCTGTATCTTCCTGGTCATTGTTATGGCGAACAATTGGACGGGAAGAGGGTAAGAATTTTAAATGCTCCCGCCTCGGCATTTTTACATAAGACTTCATGTTGTAAGTTTTCAAATTTTCATTTATATATATATATATATATATATATATATATATATATATATATATATATATATATATATATATACATATATATATATATATATATATATATATATATATATATACTGTCGTATATATATATATATATAAGAATATAGGGAGGTACCACCTCTAGAACTGTCGTACGGACCCTCATCCTCAGAGAAAAGAATATATATATATATATATATATATATATATATATATATATATATATATACGCACATATCTTCAAAATTATTCCATTAAGGTAATACATTTACAATATTTGAATATTAAAAAATACTAAATAAAATGAATATTGCAATAATAATGATAAGAAAGTGACTTACTTAGCTGGTCTGAAACGTTGCCATCTCCGCCACAGGAAACTTTGCGGTCGAGGACAAGCAAGCGTGTTTGTCCAACCGCGGCGGTCATATTCGTTAATACATGAACTTAGTTTGTCCACGACTTCACCTCACTAATCGACAAACTTCTTCAATTCTGCGAGTAATCTCGGCGCAGGCATAATATTAGAGGCGCTGCCAAGTTTTATACTGCGTAAATCGGATGCATGAATCTTGCTAATTTTACTGTTTACTTTTGCTGTGCTTTGAAGTTTTCCTGGTGGGGGATGGTGGTGGTAGTTGTGACTTGACGTGCGGGGAATAAAAGTGGTGACTGGACGTGTGGGGGATGTTAGAGGCAATCATGACGTGTGAGGAAATGTAAGTAGAGACTCTTGAAGTGTGGAGGAGATAAAATTGGTGATTCTCGACGTCTGGGTGAATGGTGGTGGTGACTTTCAACGTCTGGGAGGATGGTGGTGGTGACTCTTGACTTGTGAGAGATGGGAGTCGTGACCCTGGACGGAGGAGAAGCAATGGAAGCTACTCTTGACTTGCAGGAGGATGATAGTCTCTTTCAAGGCTCCCAGGAAAGTCAAGGTAACGCTACCGGGTAGGAAGGCAGATTAAACTTCTTTTGGAGAAGAGTGTATCTTCATATTTGAGAAATTTGTTTTGTTATGGTGATTATTTATGGTACGTATTAACGATGAATAAAATATATTTGCAATACTTGAGAATATTTATTACCGTTGCTTTTCTCCTGTACAACAGATTTCTTTAGTCACAAGCTTCTGAAATTAGTATATATATAAACGATATGGGGGACACACACACACATCTGGAGAGTGATGTAGTGGATGCAGGATCCATCCATAGATGGTACGATAAAGCTCTTGGAGCAGGGAGAGAGTGGACCTAGTAGTGACCATCGAAGAGGTGGGGGCAGGAGCTGTGAATCGACCCTGCAACCATAATTAGATTAGTAAAAATAGGTGAGTACACACACACAAACTATAAAAAGCAGGTCAGCTGTCTATTGATAAGTGCCCTTGACAACTAGTAACAAACACACACACACACACACACACACACACACACACACACACAGGACAGGGGAGATAGGGGGGACATGATAACGACATACAAAATACTGAGAGGAATTGACAAAGTGGACAAAGACAGGATGTTCCAGAGATTGGACACAGCAACAAAGGGACACAGTTGGAAGTTGAAGACACAGATGAATCACAGGGATGTTAGGAAGCATTTCTTCAGCCACAGAGTAGTCAGGAAGTGGAATAGTTTGGGAAGCGATGTAATGGAGGCAGGATCCATACATAGCTTTAAGCAGAGGTATGATAAAGCTCACGGTTCAGGGAGAGTGACCTAGTAGTGACCAGTGAAGTGGCGGGGCCAGGAGCTTGGAATCGACCCCTGCAACCTCAACTAGGTGAGTTCAACTAGGTGAGTACACACGCACACACCACACACACCACACATACCACACACACACCACACACACCACACACACACCACACACACACACACACACGTACTCATATACAACAGGCCTAGTGTCTAATCGACATGTGCCTAGGACAAAATGGTAACTAACATGAAGCTGTTCAACCAACCAGTCCTCCCTCAAGAGCAAGAGTCGTGGGTATTGTAAACAAGATGATCTGGGAGTTGCAAACTTGCCCAGGCCCTATCATAAACTAAATAATTTGCCTCACGCTCCTTGTTTCATGGTACTTCTGGGGAGACTAAGGAAGGACTCTCTGGTTAAATGCTGTTTTCGGGAGACAAAACACATGTATGTTTATTACCTATCTGGAAGTAAGGTTCTTGCCTCTTCGTAAGAGAACCAGGCTGTTGCGTGGTCCTGTTTAAATGAGCCCTGTCATACCCGCTTGAGTTTCTCTGTCTCATAAAGCAGACAAGGCAAATGCGATAGTAATTATGAATATGGAAGATTATAGGGGGAAAATAACACATTATTAGAAGAGAGGGGAACTGACGTGCCCTTTAAACCTATCTTTGGACCACACCTCTTTCACATTTTCAGCAAACTCTTTACACTTCCTGACCACTGTGAAGAGGAAGATATACTTCCTGACGTCCCTATAACTCTTCTCTTTCTCTAACATCCAAATATACCTTCATGAACTCACTTCCTCCCTCTTAAATAGTTAAAGCCAGTCTATCCTATAAAATCTTCTGAGAATTTTGTATATCGTTAGCATATCTCTCCTGATTCTTTTGGTATCTTACGTCATCAGGGTCAGATCATTTACCCTTTTCCTTGTAGCTCATTTTCTATAACTGTGGGACTAGTCTCTTTGTATACCTATTCACTTTCTCCAGTTTCTTACAACGCTATATCAGGTGGCTAATGCGACGGTCTGGAGTTTTGAGACTCTGATCGCGGGTTCTATCCCCGCCCGTGGCATGGTTTTTTGCAATCGTGTCATTACGATTTCGTGAGTCAGGTGTGGGTTCCATGTTGGTTTTCCAAATATGACTAACATATGTATGTAGGGACGTAAATGAAAGCTACAATACTCTTAAATTTATCAGTCCACCAGTCATATCATGTTATATATGGTTCTAGCGATATCCTTGGCACTATATTCACCATTAGATATTTATTCTTGAGCGAGGTTCGCATCTTCTGTCTCTCTGTTCTATGTTCAACTTCCGTTCATTTTGCCCCTTCCCTATTTTTCATAACCTTACATTTGCTGGAATTGAATTCAAGTAACCATTTGTCTTACCAATCTTGCAGTTTGTTGAAGTACATATGTAACCTTTCCATATCTTCATCGGTTTGTATTCTCTCCATTAATTTGATTTTATCCGTAAACAGGGATAGGTCTGACTCTATCTCTTCTGGTACTCCCTTCGCACTTCATGTTCTCTCAAGTTTTTGTCCCATTCTCTCTGGGTACAGTATTAAACATCTGCTTTCAGACGACGAATAAGCAATCCACTCGTCTGTCTTTCTCCTGCCCTCCTTCTGCTACCTTGTCATAGAACTCCAGTTGAAGGACAGAAAGTACTTAGGCAGAAGAAAGGAAAACAAAGAAAGAAAAAAAAATTGGAAAGAGAGGAGGTAAGAGGATGAGGGGGAGAAGAAAGAATCACATCAGGTCACGAGTGTTCTTCCTCATTACATTGTCAAATGTTCCAAACTTCAGAGCACTCGTGACCTGACCTGATCCTTTCCTTTCCTCCTCCCTCTCCCCCTCCCCAAACCCCAGCTGGTTTGTGAGGCAAGATTTAAAATCCCTAAACCTGTGGTGGTTTACTCTTTGTGAAACCACTTCTCTCCAAGTGCTCCACCACTTTTCTTCTGATTAGCTTCACAAATATCATACATACCATGCATGTCATTGACTGCTGATGTGTAGTTTATCGCTTTCTTAAGTGTTGGGGAAACTCAATGAGCAGCCACCTCCACGTGGTGAGATCTAGGAATTTTGCATGACTGTGGGTAACCAGTCATGCAAAATAGCTAAGAGCTACTCACAGTGTATTTTTTATACGCCTGGACAAAATATTAATCTATGATATTAAATATGATTGACCCATAATGGTTTAGTTCTTACAGTTAATAAATAATAATAATAATAATAATAATGTGTATTGAGAGGTCAATACACCTTTTTATTATTTTGATTATGTTTTATTTAAACACCACAGATCATAATTATATTGATCACTTGGGTATATGAAAGGTGATTTCTACTAAGTGCTAAAATAAACATATATTATTAATGAGCACAGGACTCGATCTCCCGTCCTCGTAGGTAAACACAAGAGTCCGTAACCGCTAGCACAAAACGGCAAAAAAAAAAAAAAAACTATCTAGGAATATACATTTTTATTGGGTTTCTCAATGCTTTTACTATTGCTCAAATCACATTTTCTTTTCTCTTTTTTATAAGCTAAACACAAGAGCACCCGGGATAAATACCTGCAGCTCTGGAAATATTCATATTTTTCCAATATACTAAGTAAGATCTTCGAGGAGAGCGGTCACTCAATTATCAGATTTATTATGTGACGAGTTTAGTCTTATACAACATATAAGACACATTGTCCCACCTCATGAGGCAACACAACGTACATGTCATCTTATCCACTCAGCCATCGATCCTACAAGATCACGCGCCCAGCAAAGCTAGGTGTTTTTCGTGATACGAGAGCATTCGTGGCAGTGGTACGCTCAAGGATTAATTTCAGCCTCCCAAGCAGTCCACAACCAGTCTATATAGCAATGAAACCACGAAACAAGTGGTATTGAATCATTGATGACGCACTAAGAAGTGTGAAAGTACGTGAGCTAACGATTTCCACTCCCCGTGGCTTGTCTTG
>NC_091303.1:2092500-2095000 GCF_038502225.1 Cherax quadricarinatus
ACCCACGCTTCACACCCATATAAGAGCGTTGGTAAAACTATACTCTCATACATTCCCCTCTTTGCCTCTAAGGACAAAGTTCTTTGTCTCCACAGACTCCTAAGTGCACCACTCACTCTTTTTCCCTCATCAATTCTATGATTCACCTCATCTTTCATAGACCCATCCGCTGACACGTCCACTCCCAAATATCTGAATACGTTCACCTTCTCCATACTCTCTCCCTCCAATCTGATATTCAATCTTTCATCACCTAATCTTTTTGTTATCCTCATAACCTTACTCTTTCCTGTATTCACCTTTAATTTTCTTCTTTTGCACACCCTACCAAATTCATCCACCAATCTCTGCAGCTTCTCTTCAGAATCTCCCAAAAGCACAGTGTCATCAGCAAAGAGCAGCTGTGACAACTCCCACTTTGTGTGTGATTCTTTATCTTTTAACTCCACGCCTCTTGCCAAGACCCTCGCATTTACTTCTCTTACAACCCCATCTATAAATATATTAAACAACCACGGTGACATCACACATCCTTGTCTAAGGCCTACTTTTACTGGGAAAAAATTTCCCTCTTTCCTACATACTCTAACTTGAGCCTCACTATCCTCGTAAAAACTCTTCACTGCTTTCAGTAACCTACCTCCTACACCATACACTTGCAACATCTGCCACATTGCCCCCCTATCCACCCTGTCATACGCCTTTTCCAAATCCATAAATGCCACAAAGACCTCTTTAGCCTTATCTAAATACTGTTCACTTATATGTTTCACTGTAAACACCTGGTCCACACACCCCCTACCTTTCCTAAAGCCTCCTTGTTCATCTGCTATCCTATTCTCCGTCTTACTCTTAATTCTTTCAATTATAACTCTACCATACACTTTACCAGGTACACTCAACAGACTTATCCCCCTATAATTTTTGCACTCTCTTTTATCCCCTTTGCCTTTATACAAAGGAACTATGCATGCTCTCTGCCAATCACTAGGTACCTTACCCTCTTCCATACATTTATTAAATAATTGCACTAACCACTCCAAAACTATATCCCCACCTGCTTTTAACATTTCTATCTTTATCCCATCAATCCCGGCTGCCTTACCCCCTTTCATTTTACCTACTGCCTCACGAACTTCCCCCACACTCACAACTGGCTCTTCCTCACTCCTACAAGATGTTATTCCTCCTTGCCCTATACACGAAATCACAGCTTCCCTATCTTCATCAACATTTAACAATTCCTCAAAATATTCCCTCCATCTTCCCAATACCTCTAACTCTCCATTTAATAACTCTCCTCTCCTATTTTTAACTGACAAATCCATTTGTTCTCTAGGCTTTCTTAACTTGTTAATCTCACTCCAAAACTTTTTCTTATTTTCAACAAAATTTGTTGATAACATCTCACCCACTCTCTCATTTGCTCTCTTTTTACATTGCTTCACCACTCTCTTAACCTCTCTCTTTTTCTCCATATACTCTTCCCTCCTTGCATCACTTCTACTTTGTAAAAACTTCTCATATGCTAACTTTTTCTCCCTTTACATCATCATTCCACCAATCGCTCCTCTTCCCTGCACCCACTTTCCTGTAACCACAAACTTCTGCTGAACACTCTAACACTACATTTTTAAACCTACCCCATACCTCTTCGACCCCATTGCCTATGCTCTCATTAGCCCATCTATCCTCCAATAGCTGTTTATATCTTTCCCTAACTGCCTCCTCTTTTAGTTTATAAACCTTCACCTCTCTCTTCCCTGATGCTTCTATTCTCCTTGTATCCCATCTACCTTTTACTCTCAGTGTAGCTACAACTAGAAAGTGATCTGATATATCTGTGGCCCCTCTATAAACATGTACATCCTGAAGTCTACTCAACAGTCTTTTATCTACCAATACATAATCCAACAAACTACTGTCATTTCGCCCTACATCATATCGTGTATACTTATTTATCCTCTTTTTCTTAAAATATGTATTACCTATAACTAAACCCCTTTCTATACAAAGTTCAATCAAAGGGCTCCCATTATCATATATATATATATATATATATATATATATATATATATATATATATATATATATATATATATATATATATATTTGTGTGTGTGTGTGTGTGTGTGTGTGTGTGTGTGTGTGTGTGTGTGTGTGTGTGTGTGTGTGTGTGTGTGTGTGTAGTGCCGAATAGGTAAAACTTGTGATTTTGGCTTAAATAGCAACACTCTTCTTGTCGAATAAGGCAAGCAAAAATTTGTGCATGCAATAATTTCGCAAAAATCATTCTGAACCTAACGAAAAAAAATATATTTCATTGTGTTTGTTTATTATTAAATTATCGTAAGAAAAACCTTCTCTAAGTCTTCGGTTCCTGACTTGCTGTTCCAACTGACCCCACAGATGCTCGATAATATTTTGATCCTGCGATTGTGGGAGCCAATGAAAGTGTTCGACTTCAGTTTCATGTTCTTCGTGCCAATTTTGAACTCTA
>NC_091303.1:2102500-2142500 GCF_038502225.1 Cherax quadricarinatus
AAAAAAAACATTACAGGCTCTCGGGATCGATAATTTATACATAAACCAGGTGAGCGACCAAATTCAGGGCCACTCTGAAGGTAGTTTTTGGGTGAACAAAATCTGTAAGCCATTTAATTTCGTTAGGAAGTGTACAATAATAGAGTGAACTGAGTCTCTTGATTTGAAATGCATATTTCAACGATCAGTTTCACTTCATCCCTGAATCCCATACCAATGCAGGTGACCTAAAGACTTCTTATATAAGGAGATGCTCATTGCCACGTTTATCGATCACTACCTTAAGTTATAACTGGAATGAGAGTGAATTTATAAGACTTTGCAATCAACATTAAAGTTGGTATCCTGAGAGTAGAATTTGATGTTACGATCAATACGAAGCACTATATCCTGAGAGTAGAATTTGATGTTACGATCAATACGAAGCACTATATCCTGAGAGTAGAATTTGATGTTACGATCAATACGAAGCACTATATCCTGAGAGTAGAATTTGATGTTACGATCAATACGGAGCACTATATCCTGAGAGTAGAATTTGATGTTACGATCAATACGAAGCACTATATCCTGAGAGTAGAATTTGATGTTACGATCAATACGAAGCACTATATCCTGAACCCAGTGAGCCTAAGTAAAAGATACAATATTTTCTCTCTTTTTTTTAAGTTTAATTTAAAAAGCCTAGACAAACATAAAATAATAAAAGTATACCTTTTTTATGTGCTAGATTACCGAGAACTTCTTCAGTATTATGACCTACAAGGATCAAGGTAGGTTAATATATTTAGAGAAAAAATACTGAAGACATGAGAGAGATAAAGTTTAGATTTGACAGTGTTGTTGTAACAGTTGTCATTGTTGACAAAAACACTTGTTTCACACTCACTTGTGAATATGAAATAGTTTTTGGAGTGTGAGCAAAGAAATATATTATGAAGGAATTTAGGGTAATCGGTCAGCCGGTCTCGAGTCCTGGAGGTGGGACGTACAGTGCCTGCACTCTAAAGGAGGGGTTTGGTATATTTATTATTTAGAGGGACATCTAAACTGTCGTACCTGTGTGCATCTGGCAAGACAGTGATAGTGTAAATGATGGTGAAAGTGTTTCTTTTTCGGGTCATCCTGTCTCAGTGGCAGAAGGCCAGCGTGTTAAAATATACAGACGAATTATTCTCCTAAATTACTGTTTCTATGTGTGATATTACTGCGCACTGACAAGTGTTCAGGACACTTTAGTTATTCATAGATATGTGGTGCCGAAGAGGTAAAATTGGTCAATTATCAATAATTCATTTAAAATTAAGTCTTTTCTATAATTTTCTCTATGTTTAAAGATATATTTTTTTTCATTTATGTAAATATAAAATTAATAATTTTGTATTATAAGAACCTTAGAAAAAATTACCTAACCTTATTATAACAAGTGCAATTTAACTGAGCCTTATCCAAGTAAATATATTTTAGATAAGTTTACAATAATCTTGTCAAAGGAAGTGATTTTCAGCTCTTAAAGAGGTCCATATCCCTTCCTAGGATCAAACCTGCGTGTACCTTGCTCTTCTCATTACCTCAGGAAACTAATTACTGGTATCAGTATCATCTTGAGTTTCTATACTTGCTACTTCTTTTTTATAATTTTCAATTTTCTTTTTTTGTCTTCTTTATCGTCATCTTTTTCTTCTTGGCTTCTTTTCACCTTTTCATTTTGTTTCTCTTTCACTTCGTCTTTCACTGTATTCTGCCCTATATTTTGCACTTTCCTTTCTCTCGTTGCTCCTCTTACATGTCTTACCTCTTCCTGCTGATTCTTCTTCAATTTGCTTCTTCTCATCCCCTTTACCTCTTTCTCTTCCAACTGCTCCTCCTTTTGCACCTTCTTCCCTTCCCTCCATCCCTTCCTTCCTTCCCTCCCTCTCTCCCCCTAACTTCCTGCTCCTCCCTTCCTCTCCCCTTCCTCCTACCTTGCGACACTGGCTCTTCCTACAATAAATATTAGAAATCAATAGAGGGGCCATTTGTTCTGATATATGACGTAATTTGAATCCGAAGAAAGGCATAGTCCTTATGGCTCAGTGTAAGACAATGTATCGCTTGGCGGAGCAGGGAGGGAGGGGGTGAGGGAGAAGGTAGGGAGGTGGAAAGGAGGGAGGGAGGGAAAGATGGCAGGTGGGATGGAACCACAGCATCACCTGCAAGACCTGCGTCATCCTCAATGCGGTAGATACAACTATGTCAGATAATGACTATGATGCGTTCTTCAGTCTATCATTTGACTGTTTTTACAACAGGGATATGATTTTATGACGCTGCTGTAGTTGTTGCCTTCAGCTGCAGATACAGCCAGCTGCGATACACCCACCTGCGGATACAGCCAGCTGCAGCTACACCCACCTGGGGATACAGTTACTTGACGGATTAACAATACAGTAAATTGTTCTGTAAAAGTATCCCTGCGTAGTGCGACTTTTTTAATGTAAATATAATAGAAATATGCATTAAAATAGAACAAGAACTTACTCTGGAGGACTTTCCACCTGCTATTCACTCTTGGATGCACTTTTTCAATCGTATTTACCAAACAGCGCTCTATACAGGGCTTGATGAGAGAGCTGGCTGTATATACAAGGGAATGAATAAGACATGTACAAAACTTGGACTTTTTTGACGTTCCGAAATACTCAGCTGTTACACACGTGTCTTATTTATGTAATTCTACGTAATGATATAAGGGTTGATGAATTGCTTCGTATTTAAGGAGATTATCAATTACCTCGTATTAAGGGACATTATTAATGAGTCAATAAGGGAGATGCTGGATTACTTCATATGAAAAGGGAGTTTTTTTCATTGCATCATTTAAAGGGAAAGTATTAATTATCTTATATAAAAGGGAGATTATACTGAGAAACATTATTAAATATGTAAATGGATATGAGAGCTAATTTTTATATGTAGATTATTAATAATCAAATATAAATTAAATAGTAATTTGAATATAGATGAGATTATTGTTAATTACTGATATAAAAAATGGGGAAATGGGGATACAGAAGGGAGATACAGGAAGCGGTAAAAAATACAGAATCAGTGGAAGGCTTTAACAAGTAAGAACAGACTTGGCCCTGGGAAGATGAGGCATGATAAATGGTGGGAATACAAAGAAACTGGAATACCGAGAAAGAGGATGGAGCAGGTGGGAATACAGCAAGTGGGAATACAGCAAGTGGGAATACAGCAAGTGGGAATACAGCAAGTGGGAATACAGCAAGTGGGAATACAGCAAGTGGGAATACAGCAAGTGGGAATACAGCAAGTGGGAATACAGCAAGTGGGAATACAGCTAGTGAGAATGTAGTAATGCATGGTATTACTGAATTAAAAGCGTACACGAGTAGAAGAGGAAGAAATAGAAGATGAAGAACAAGAGGATGAGGAAAAAAAAATAAAAGGGGGAAGCAAAGGAAGAGGAAGAATAGAAGTAGAATATAGAAGATGAAGAAGAAAAATAGAGATGAACAGGACAAACTTGCAGAAAATGAAATGAGAAGAGAAAAAATGAAACTAACACAACAACTGAAAGAGGGAAGGAAAATAAAAGAAGAAGAGAAGATGAAGGTGGGTGGGAAGGAATGAAGATAGACATGGAAGGGAAAGTGAAGATGGGAGAGAGAAAGGGAGGGTGAAGATGGGAGGGAGGGTGGATGAAGGTGGAAGAGAAGGTGAAAGTGGGAAGTATTCGAGTGAATATAACTTTTTTTCGTGTATTTTAAGGCACTTAATCATTTTGATCTATGGGACATTTTGTAAGTGTGATCGATCGCCTGTCTGTTCTGGAAATGGGTAATTTGTCACCATTTTTCCTATTCAAGCTTCAACTCTCCACATCGGTGGCGGAAATGTCGAGGAGGGGAAGTTGAGGGGGGGATGAAGGGAGAGAAGAAGGGAGTGGGGAGGGTGGGGATAGGAAAAGATGGAAGCAGTAGTTAGGAAGGATTAGGAGGATAGGAAGGAAAGGGTGACGAATAGGGGAGATAAAGAGGAATGAGAAAGGTGGTGTGTGTGTGTGTGTTTGATGAGCCATTAGGGAATCTAACTTGTGGACTAGTGATATACTAGCCAGACAGCTGGCTCATCTGGTCATCACTACTAACTTGTGGACTAGTGATGTAATAGCCAGACGGCTGGCTCATCTAGTCATCACTACTAACTTGTGGACTAGTTATGTACTAGCCACAGAGCTGGCTCATCTAGTCATCACTACTAACTTGTGGACTAGTGACGTACTAGCCAGAGAGCTGGCTCATCTAGTCATCACTACTAACTTGTGGACTAGTGATGTACTAGCCAGAGAGCTGGCTCATCTAGTCATCACTACTAACTTGTGGACTAGTGATGTACTAGCCAGACAGCTGGCTCATCTAGTCATCACTACTAACTTGTGGACTAGTTATGTACTAGCCACAGAGCTGGCTCATCTAGTCATCACTACTAACTTGTGGACTAGTTATGTACTAGCCACAGAGCTGGCTCATCTAGTCATCACTACTAACTTGTGGACTAGTGACGTACTAGCCAGAGAGCTGGCTCATCTAGTCATCACTACTAACTTGTGGACTAGTGATGTACTAGCCAGAGAGCTGGCTCATCTAGTCATCACTACTAACTTGTGGACTAGTGATGTACTAGCCAGACAGCTGGCTCATCTAGTCATCACTACTAACTTGTGGACTAGTGATGTACTAGCCACACAGCTGGCTCATCTAGTCATCACTACTAACTTGTGGACTAGTGATG
The DNA here is from genome assembly GCF_038502225.1 of Cherax quadricarinatus. Taxonomy (NCBI): domain Eukaryota; kingdom Metazoa; phylum Arthropoda; class Malacostraca; order Decapoda; family Parastacidae; genus Cherax; species Cherax quadricarinatus. The sequence goes on from NC_091303.1 coordinate 2,107,298, forward strand.
TACTAGCCAGACAGCTGGCTCATCTAGTCATCACTACTAACTTGTGGACTAGTGATGAACTAGCCAGACAGCTGGCTCATCTAGTCATCACTACTAACTTGTGAACTAGTGATGTACTAGCCAGACAGCTGGCTCATCTAGTCATCACTACTAACTTGTGTACTAGTGATGTGATGTACTAGCCAGACAGCTGGCTCACCTAGTCATCACTACTAACTTGTGGACTAGTGATGTACTAGCCAGACGGCTGGCTCATCTGGTCATCACTACTAACTTGTGGACTAGTGATGTACTAGCCAGATAGCTGGCTCATCTAGTCTTCACTACTAACTTGTGGACTAGTGATGTAATAGCCAGACAGCTGGCTCATCTAATCATCACTACTAACTTGTGTACTAGTGATGTACTAGCCAGACAGCTGGCTCATCTAGTCATCACTACTAACTTGTGGACTAGTGATGTACTAGCCAGACAGCTGGCTCATCTGGTCATCACTACTAACTTTTGGACTAGTGATGTACTAGCCAGACAGCTGGCTCATCTAGTCATCACTTCTAACTTGTGGACTAGTGATGTACTAGCCAGAGAGCTGGCTCATCTAGTCATCACTACTAACTTGTGGACTAGTGATGTACCAGCCAGAGAGCTGGCTCATCTGGTCATCACTTCTAACTTGTGGACTAGTGATGTACCAGCCAGAGAGCTGGCTCATCTAGTCATCACTACTAACTTGTGGACTAGTGATGTAATAGCCAGACAGCTGGCTCATCTAGTCATCACTTCTAACTTGTGGACTAGTGATGTACTAGCCAGACAGCTGGCTCATCTGGTCATCACTACTAACTTGTGGACTAGTGATGTACTAGCCAGACAGCTGGCTCATCTAGTCATCACTTCTAACTTGTGGACTAGTGATGTACTAGCCAGACAGCTGGCTCATCTGGTCATCACTACTAACTTGTGGACTAGTGATGTACTAGCCAGACAGCTGGCTCATCTAGTCATCACTTCTAACTTGTGGACTAGTGATGTACTAGCCAGACAGCTGGCTCATCTGGTCATCACTACTAACTTGTGGACTAGTGATGTACTAGCCAGACAGCTGGCTCATCTAGTCATCACTTCTAACTTTTGGACTAGTGATGTACTAGCCAGACAGCTGGCTCATCTGGTCATCACTACTAACTTGTGGACTAGTGATGTACTAGCCAGACAGCTGGCTCATCTAGTCATCACTTCTAACTTGTGGACTAGTGATGTACTAGCCAGACAGCTGGCTCATCTAGTCATCACTTCTAACTTGTGGACTAGTGATGTACTAGCCAGACAGCTGGCTCATCTAGTCATCACTTCTAACTTGTGGACTAGTGATGTACTAGCCAGACAGCTGGCTCATCTAGTCATCACTACTAACTTGTGGACTAGTGATGTACTAGCCAGACAGCTGGCTCATCTAGTCATCACTACTAACTTGTGGACTAGTGATGTACTAGCCAGACAGCTGGCTCATCTAGTCATCACTACTAACTTGTGGACTAGTGATGTACTAGCCAGACAGCTGGCTCATCTGGTCATCACTACTAACTTGTGGACTAGTGATGTACTAGCCAGACAGCTGGCTCATCTAGTCATCACTACTAACTTGTGGACTAGTGATGTACTAGCCAGACAGCTGGCTCATCTAGTCATCACTACTAACTTGTGGACTAGTGATGTACTAGCCAGACAGCTGGCTCATCTGGTCATCACTACTAACTTGTGGACTAGTGATGTACTAGCCAGACAGCTGGCTCATCTAGTCATCACTACTAACTTGTGGACTAGTGATGTACTAGCCAGACAGCTGGCTCATCTGGTCATCACTACTAACTTGTGGACTAGTGATGTACTAGCCAGACAGCTGGCTCATCTAGTCATCACTACTAACTTGTGGACTAGTGATGTACTAGCCAGACAGCTGGCTCATCTAGTCATCACTACTAACTTGTGGACTAGTGATGTACTAGCCAGACAGCTGGCTCATCTAGTCATCACTACTAACTTGTGGACTAGTGATGTACTAGCCAGACAGCTGGCTCATCTAGTCATCACTACTAACTTGTGGACTAGTGATGTACTAGCCAGACAGCTGGCTCATCTGGTCATCACTACTAACTTGTGGACTAGTGATGTACTAGCCAGAGAGCTGGCTCATCTGGTCATCACTACTAACTTGTGGACTAGTGATGTACTAGCCAGACAGCTGGCTCATCTGGTCATCACCAAACCTTTATTATGTACACTACTAAAAAACCAGTAACGATGCATGTCATCCTAAATTTACATTCTCCTTGAGTAACCTTACGAAAGAAAAAACTGTGATGAAACTCGCATACGAGAAACATTAATAAAAACAGGAAAAATCGTAGACTAAGTGAAAAAAAAATATTGTGATAACACAAATGCCTAAATGCATTATACTATCGCATTTAATACGTTATAAGAAAAATTCAGTGGTACACGCCTGGGTGAGAGCAACTGCTTAATGCCTGGCTTGCTACATATTAGATAATAATTGGATGGGCATTATTTAATTTCTCGCATGAACTGGTCATCATATGGTTGAGTTGAGTACGAATAATGATACTGTTGAACAAATGCGATAGTATATTACGCAAATATGGTGTTAATATTATCTGTAAGTGCTTTTGTTTTATTGGATCTGTTTTTGTTTTTGTTGTATCATAACATTTTTTCTGGATTCATATATATCATTTATTTTTCGTACTCTTTGCTAATCAGTTAAATTGTATTAAGGAAGCTATTTGATTCTTTCTTACTTTACTTCAAATGATCTTTAAATATTCATTTAGATTGATCCGGGTTCTACTTATCTACTTAGCTTTCCATTTTCACGCTTCCTTTGTGTATTTTCTAGTTTCCTATCCCTTTCAGTATCTTTATATTTCCTTCCCATCTGCGATTTCATCGCCACACTTCTTCCACTTTTTTTCTTCTTTCAAGAGCCGCTCTAGTAGCTTAAGATTTCACAGCTTACCAGCATCTTTTTCTCAGACCATTAGCCCGACGTCGTCTACACTACCAACCGCCTTTTCCAACCCATTAGTCCACTGTTTCCCAGCCTACAAAAACCATTTCCATTCCATTACCTTAACCTCCTGCATACTCCAAGAACCTCTTTCCATTTCCCCCTGAGATTGTTTTATTTACTAGCTGAAGCTTTGCCGAATGTCAGATTATTCTCTCTTCCAGACGACCAAGCTCCCGTGAGGCTCCTTCCCGTCACTCTAAGTCATCTCAGGTTTCACCGCAGGCTGTTGCTCAATTTCTCCAGTCAAAGATGATTTCGTAGACCAGTACGCAAAGCTTCAGTTTTACTTATTTATTGGTAGAGTGCAGGAGGAAGGATAAAGAAGAGAGGATACTCTAGCCTCTTCATCTTTTTCCCATGTCTCATAGATAGTCTCATGCACTCTGCTGTGTTGAGGGGCCCCTCACTCACTATCATAAAATATTCGTGTTCTTCAATCAAATGTCTACAACCTAAAATCGGTTGAGATATGGTTGATACAACCGTTCTGCATCTCTTATTACTACATCTATCTCCCTCACTCCTCTCTTCTACGTTATCGTTGTCTTCCTTCATTAGCACATATTCGTCTCATTCTAAGTATTCCCCATCTCTTTTACCTGCCGCAGTTACGCTCTATTTTCTCCATTCCTGACAGTCTTTCAGGAGTCAAACAGCGTTTCTCACTCGCTGTTTCTCTCCCTTCAACAAGGGAGTTGCCCTGATGCTAGTGAAGGGTTCATGATGATCCAAGGAATTGGAGCTACCCCCACCTTTCATTAAATCTGATTACTTCCTATTCGTCTTCTGACGTAGCGTTTCCAAGGAAATATAATAATAATAATAATAATAATAATAATAATAATAATAATAATAATAATAATAATAATAATAATAATAATAATAATAATAATAATAATAATAATAATAATAATAATAATAATAATAATAATAATAATTATTATTTTTATTATTATTATTATTATTATTATTATTATTATTATTATTATTATTATTATTATTATTATTATTATTCACACATTTCTCTCAGAATGTTATCTCAAAAGTAATACAAAATCTTGACATTATCTTACATACGTATCCTTGAGTCTACCATACTAACACTCATCCTAACCTCCCTCCCTTCGTCACCTCCCTTACCATCCCACCATCACCTCAATTACCATCTCAACATCACCTCCCTACATCCCACCATCACCTCCCTACCTCCCTCATCTCTCTCCATCACCTTGGAGATATTTTGATTTTAATTTTCTAATACCCGATTTTTGGTTGAAAATTTTAATAACACTTTTCTGGCTACCTATTTTTGACCAATTCCTCTTTTAACTTCTAGCTTGTTTGATGTACCTGTTCCTCGAGGGGACACGTCGTAACTAGGTGATGGAGAAAATGTAACTTGCTTCGAGGAAGAAAAACGTAACTTGGCGCTGAGGAAGATAATGTAATTTGAGATTAAGGAAGAAAATGCAACTTTTCATCGGGGAAGAAAGTCGTAACTTGGCGCTGAGGGGGATAATGTAACTTGGCGTCGAGGAAGAAAACATAACTTTGCGTTAAGGAAGCAAAGTGTTACGTGATACTGGGGAAGATAAAGTAACTGCGACTGGGAAGCAAAACGCAGCTTGGCGTTGAAAAAAGTAATGTAAAATGATGTTGAAGAGCAAACATTTTCCTCAAAAGTAGCCTAGACGAGCCAGAAGATTTATCTGACAACGTGACTGCTCTCTCTGCCTTTCAGTTTTATGTCTATTAGTCTACTTCCCTCCTTTATCTCCTCTTTCTCTATCTGATGAGTTTTCACATTACAAAAAAAAAAACATTGTTGCACTTCACACTGTTTCGAATCACCTATCCTTCTCTCATTTCTCATTTCTTCGCCAGAAATCGTAAGATACTTCACTATTCCTCACCATTCTCTGCCTCCTCGTTTGTCCATTCTTCTCCCTTGAGAAAAACCGCTACACGTGATATAAAGATAATATGCTTTTCTGCTGATGATGTCGTAAGGAGAGAATAAATGCGAATTAATGCAACCGAAAAACATTTAATGGCGAAGCGAATTACTTTTCCAGTGAGTGGGAGGGAGTTTAGAGAAAAACACACATACACACACACACACACACAGAGGCTTCTGTGCTTGGGTACCAACTCCACCAATCAGCAATGAGTAATATATATATATATATATATATATATATATATATATATATATATATATATATATATATATATATATATATATATATATATATATATGTATATATATATGTATGTATACATATATATGTATGTATATATATATATATATATATATATATATATATATATATATATATATATATATATATATATATTTTTTATATATATATATATATATTTCTATATCTATATATATATATATATATATATATATATATATATATATATATATATATATATATATTTATCACCCGCGTGTGGTGTCCAAGAATACTAAAAAAATCTTCTGAACAGAGAGCATGAAAAACGTGAGGCAAGATATAATAATTTCTACAATAGCAGACGCTAAAGAAGTTTCAAAATTGAAACATGTGAAGGGTAAAAGTTTCAATTTAGCTGACAGGAAACATATATTTGTATACTTGTGTTATCACTTGTTTACTGTGATTTTATTGTATGTATGTATATATATATATATATATATATATATATATATATATATATATATATATATATATATATATATATATATATATATATATATATATATATATATATATATATATATATGCCATCTTGCCATCTTTATATCAACAATGTATCTCTTAAACCTTTTGTACCATATTATGTAATAAAATATACCTATTGGTAAAAAAGAATGAAAAGATGGGGTGGTAGTGGAAGTGGAATATTTAAACGGCTTCAGGAAGAAATCCAAATATTCTTCCTTGAAGCCTTTTTATCCATTTCTCCGAGGCTATGGGTCCCACAATTTACACCTGTCTCCTTTTACATTCCCTTCTCACCTGTTCCTCTCTCTCCTTTCTCCTCTCATCTCCACTTTCACTGTAGTTCCTCTTCTAGGTTTCGTTATTGTCATCTTAATCACAGGAGCTGGGTAATGGTCTGGGGATACGAGAAGAACAAGGAGGGAGTAACAGGCCCCCAGCTACAGTCAATCCTAGTTAATTCCAGTTAATCACTTCCACCCCGACATGTTGCGTACCAGCCAGACTGAGCTAACAAGCATGATGTTGCCTAACTACCACCTTGGGCTGTTGCTGAGTGCCAGGAAATAAGTCTGGAATATGACAGTGCAACAATTATAAATTAAGTCTCTCTAACTTGAGAATAAATGTTATTGATTAAAGCAGTACTTTATACATTTCTCTAAAGCATCACACGCGTGCGCGCGCACACACACACACACACACACACACACACACACACACACACACACACACACACACACACACACACACACACACACACACACACACACACACACACACACACACACACACACACACACACACACACACACACACACACACACACACACATCGTAGCGGTTACAGAAACAAAACTCACTGGGATAATAACAGATGCAATCTTCCCACCCAGATATCAGATCCTGAGGAAGGATAGAAGGAGCAGGGGGGGGGAGGGGTTGCACTACTAATGAAAAACCGGTGGGGTTATCAAGAAATGGAAGATATGGACGAGATTGGAGAAAGGGATTTCATAGTAGGTACAGTTCAGTCAGGGGAACGCAAGTGATGTATAACCCACAACAGAACTGCAGGAGGCCAAGAGAGGAATATGATGAGTGCAACAGAGCAATGGTGGACATTCTAGCTGAGGTGGCAAGAAGGGCTCACTCAAGTAGAGCGAAGCACTGGTCATGGGCGACTTCAATCACAGGAAGATTGATTGGGAAAGCCTGGAGCCACATGGGGGTCCCGAAACATGGAGAGCCAAGATGATGGATGTGGTGCTGGCAAATCTCATGCACCAACATGTTAAGGATACTACCAGAGAGAGAGAGGAGGATGAACCAGCAAGACTAGACCTCGTGTTCGCCCTGAGTAGCTCAGATATTGAGCACATCACTTATGAAAGGCCCCTTGGAGCTAGTGACCATGTAGTTATGAGCTTTGAATACATCATGGAGCTAAAAGTGAAGAGGGTAACAGGAGTAGAAAGGGAAAAGCTAAACTATAAAAGGGGGGACTACACAGGAATGAGGATCTTCCTGCAGGAGGTTCAGTGGGAACAGGAGTTGGTAGGAAAATCAGTAAACGAAATGATGGACTTTGTAACAACAAAATGCAAGGAGGCAGAGGAAAGGTTTGTTCCCAAGGGTAACAGAAATAATAGGAAGGACAGAACAAGCCCTTGGTTTACCCGAAGGTGCAGGGAGGCAAAAACAAAGTGCTCTAGAGAATGGAAAAAGTACAGAAGGCAAAGGACTCAGGAGAATAAAGAGATTAGTCGACGAGCCAGAAACGAGTATGCAGACAAGGAGGGAGGCGCAGCGGCAGTACGAAAATGACATAGCCTTGAAAGTCAAGTCTGATTCTAAACTACTCTACAGCCACACCAGGAGGAAGACAACAGTCAAGGACCAGGTAATCAGGCTGAGGAAGGAAGGTGGGGAGCTCACAAGAAACGACCAGGAGGTATGTGAGGAGCTCAACGTGAGATTTCAGGAAGTATTTACAGTGGAGGCTGAAAGAACAACGGGAAGACAAAACAGTGGGGTACAGCAACAAGGGATATACCAACAAGTGTTGGATGAATTACACACAACTGAGGAGGAGGTGGAGAAGCTCCTAAGTGACCTTGATACCTCAAAGGCGGTGGGACCAGACAACATCTCTCCATGGGTCCTTAGAGAGGGAGCAGGGACACTACGTGTGCCACTAACCAAAATCTTCAACACTTCCCTTGAAACTGGGCAACTACCTGAAGTATGGGAGAAGGCAAATGTGGTCCCCATCATTAAGAAGGGAGACAGAAATGAAGCACTAAATTATAGACCAGAGTCACTGACATGTATAGTATGCGAAGTCTTGGAAAAGATTATCAGGAGGAGAGTGGTGGAGCACCTGGAGCTGAACAAGATTATAAACGACAGCCAGCACGGATTCATGGAAGGCAAATCCTGTGTCACAAACCAACTAGAGTTTTATGACAAGGTAACTGAAATAAGAAATAAGAGGGAGGGGTGGGTTGATTGCATTTTCTTGGACTGCAAGAAGGCCTTCGACACAGTCCCTCACAAGAGATTAGTGCAGAAGCTAGGAACAGGCACGTATAACAGGAAGGGCACTGCAATGGATCAGAGAATACCTAACAGGAAGGCAACAGCGAGTCATGGTCCGTGATGAGGTATCACAGTGGGCGCCAGTGACGAGTGGGGTCCCACAGGGGTCAGTCCTGGGACCAGTGCTATTCTTGGTATATGTGAACGACATGACGGAAGGGATAGACTCAGAAGTGTCCCTGTTTAACATAAGAACATAAGAACGAAGGAACACTGCAGAAGGCCTACTGGCCCATGCGAGGCAGGTCCAAGTCGCTACCGGCTTAAGCCAATGCACCCAACCTAGTCAGGTCAGGTCACATTGACTTAAGGGAGGAACACGGCAACCGACCTGTTAGCACAAGCTATCAGGTCCAACTCACACCCACCCACATCTACTCATGTATTTATCCAACCTATTTTTAAAGCTACACAACGTTCTGGCCTCTATAACGGTACTTGGGAGTTTGTTCCACTCATCCACAACTCTATTACCAAACCAGTACTTTCCTATATCCCTCCTGAATCTGAATTTTTCCAACTTAAAACCATTGCTGCGAGTCCTGTCTAGGCTAGATATTTTCAGCACACTATTTACATCCCCTTTATTTATTCCTGTCTTCCACTTATAAACCTCAATCATATCCCCCCTAATTCTACGTCTTTCTAGAGAGTGCAGTTTCAGGGCCCTTAGTCTATCCTCATAGGGAAGGTTTCTGATACATGGGATCATCTTTGTCATCCTCCTTTGTACATTTTCCAGAGAATTTATATCCATTCTGTAATACGGTGACCAAAACTGTGCAGCATAATCTAAATGAGGCCTAACCAAGGATGTATAGAGTTGAAGAACAACCTGAGGACTCCTATTATTTATGCTTCTTGATATGAAGCCAAGGATTCTATTAGCTTTATTGCGAACACTTATGCACTGTTGTCTTGGTTTCAGATTACTGCTAACCAGAACTCCTAAATCTTTTTCGCAATCCGTAATATTAAGATCTACATTATTTAGTTTATATATGGCATGGTTATTGTCCTGTCCAACATTTAGAACTTTGCATTTGTCTATATTAAACTGCATCTGCCACTTCTCCGACCACTGCATCAGTCTATTCAAATCCTCCTGGAGTGCTCGAATGTCCTCGTCAGAATGAATTCGACGGCCTATTTTGGTGTCATCGGCAAACTTGCCGATGTCGCTCTTTATGCCCTCATCTATGTCGTTTATGTAGATTGTGAACAGCAGGGGGCCCAACACTGACCCCTGTGGAACACCGCTCGTGACGCTTCCCCACTCTGATTTCTCCCCATTTATGCAAACTCTCTGCTGCCTATTTGTCAACCATGCCTCTATCCAGGAAAAAATTTCTCCTCCTATTCCATGTGCTTTAATTTTCCTCAATAGTCTCTGATGTGGGACCCTGTCAAAAGCCTTACTGAAGTCCATATACACAATATCATATTCATTACCATGATCTACCTCCTCAAATACCTTAGTGAAAAAAATTAATAAATTCGTAAGGCAGGAACGCCCCTTTGTAAAACCATGCTGAGATTCGTTGATTAATTTATGCTTTTCAAGGTGGCTACGAACTGCCTCGGCAATTATTGATTCCATAAATTTTCCCACTATGGAGGTTAGGCTTATTGGTCTATAGTTCGAAGCTAAGGACCTGTCACCTGTTTTGAAAATAGGTATCACATTTGCCATTTTCCACTTATCTGGCACCATGCCAGTTTGTAGTGATATGTTGAAAAGATTAGCCAAAGGTGTGCTAAGCTCCTCTTTACATTCCTTTAGAACCCTTGCATACAGTTCATCAGGGCCTGGGGATTTGTTAGGTTTTAATTTATCTATTTGCCTAAGGACCATGTCACTTGTGACCCTAATAGTGCACAGTTTATTATCGTCCTGTTCTACATAATTTATCATTACTGGAATATCGCTGGTATCCTCCTGTGTAAAAACTGAGAGGAAGTATGTGTTAAAAATTCTACACATTTCCTTATCACTGTCAGTGAGCTGACCCGAGGAACTTTTGAGTGGGCCTATCTTGTCCCTGATCTTACTTCTGTATACCTGAAAGAATCCTTTTGGGTTAGTCTTCGATTCTCTTGCAACTTTAACCTCATAATCTCTATTTGCTTTTCTAATTCCCTTTTTTATTTCTCTCTTTAACTGAATATATCGATTTCTTAATTGCCCCTCTCCTCTTTTGATTTGCCTATATATGCCTCTCTTTTGACCAATCAGATATTTTAATCTATTGTTCATCCATTTAGGATCATTTTTGTTTGATCTGATTTCCCTATTTGGAACATAATTTGACTGAGCAGCTAGAACTATGCCCTGGAAAGCATCATATCGGCAACCATCACCACCTACCTGACCCCTAGTCAGGTCATTCCAGTTCAGCCCACCTAAGTAATTTTTCAGTCCTATGAAATCAGCCAAGCGAAAGTCAGGGACGGAGACTTGATTGCCATTATTAGGGGAATTCCATGCTATGTTAAAACTGAGTGATTTGTGATCACTCTCCCCAAGCTCATCATTAACCTCAAGATTATTAATTAGTGTTTCCCTACTGGCAAGAACCAAGTCAAGGAGGTTATTTCCCCTAGTTGGCTCTGTCACAAACTGTTTTAAAAAACAATCCTGGATCGTATCAAGAAAGTCACCCGACTCTAAATTTCCTGTCAAATTGCTCCAGTCAATCTGTCTATAGTTGAAATCTCCCATTAGCACAACATTTTCGTATGTAGATGCCTTACGAATTTCGTCCCATAGAAGTTTACTGCACTCCCTATCAAGATTTGGGGCCCTGTAAATCACACCCAAAATTAGTTTTTCTCGGCCCTCGAGAAGCTGTAACCAAACAGATTCAGTGGCTGACGCTTCTAATTTAATATCTTGTCTAACACAACAATTTAAATTGTCTCTGACATACATCGCTACTCCACCACCTTTCCTGTTGACCCTGTCAGTGTGGAATAATTTATAGCCTTGTATGTGACATTCAGAGGGCATCTCTCTATCTTTCAGATTGAGCCAGGTCTCTGTTATAGCAATAATATCTATGTTTCCTGCACTTGCAATTAATCTTAGCTCATCTATCTTATTTCTAACACTCCTGCTATTAGTATAGTAAACCTTAAGGGAGCTAGTCCCTTGCTGCCCTCTGCTGTCCCCCTTTGTTTGCTGACCTGTTCTATTGTCTTTATTTATAACTTCATGCTGAATGCCTTTTATACATTTACTGTTTCCAACCCTAGTGTTGCAACCTGCTTGTTTCCCACACACACCCATACCTCTATCTTCCATCAGTTTAAAATCATAGGCATTTCACCAATGGCCTTCTCAATCGAGTCTGCAAGTGCTACCACCCCTGCCCCAGAGAGATGAACCCCATCCCTTGCATACATATCATGTTTGCCATAAAAGTTGTTCCAGTTGTCAATGAATGGGATTGCAAGTTCCTTGCAGTATCTGTCTAGCCAACAATTTACACCAATTGCCCTAGACAACCATTCATTTCCTACTCCCCTTCTAGGCAAGATGCTACATATGATTGGGATCCCTCCCTTAGACTTAATGAAATCTATAGCTGACCTGTACTTATCTAGCAGCTCTTCTCTCCTACCCTTCCCAATATCATTTCCACCAGCACTGAGACAGATAATGGGCTTGTTCCCATTACCTGACATGATATTATCCAGTCTGTTGACAATGTCCCCAACACCAGCTCCAGGGAAGCACACTCTATCTCTCATCTTCTTATTCCTATTACAAAAAGCACGATCAACATATCTTACCTGAGAGTCACCAACCACAAGAATGCGCTTACCTTCATTAGCAGGGGCAGTAGTACCCTTACCTTCACTGGCCACTGAAGTACATTCATCCTGGAGAACAGAGAAGCGATTTCCTACCTTCAGATCTGCACTCTTAACTTTCCTTACTCTGATGCGCCTCCCATTACTGTGAACAACTCGCCACTTGTAGCAGGTGCTGGCCTTCACCTCACTGCTGGTAGCCGTTGCTACCACCCCACCTACAGCCTCCTCACAGTGAGAGACAGACTGCACCTCACTGCTAGAAGCCTCATTCCCCACATCTCCAACCACCTCACACTCTCTCCCAGGCCCATTGAGGTGGACCTTCAGCCTCCTAATCTCCTCCTGGAGAAGCAAGACCTCCTCCTTCAACTCTCCAACCTCAGCTTTTAAAACACTGTAGAAGCAAGCCATGCTTTGTAACCGTCCACGCTAATCCCCAAGCAGCTCAGGGTCTGTGACCTCACGTGACGACTGACCACTGAACACTGACTTGACTTGAAGTTAATGAGGAGAATTAAATCAGACACGAACCAGACAGGTCTACAAAGAGACCTGGACAGGCTGGATGTGTGGTCCAGAAACTGGATCCTAGAATTTGACCCCGCCAAATGCAAAGTCATGAAGATCGGAGGAGGACAAAGAAGACCGCAGACAGAGTATAGGCTAGGAGGCCAAAGGCTGCAAACCTCACTCAAGGAGAAAGACCTAGGAATGAGTATAATACCGAGCACATGGCCAGAAGCACACATTAACCAGATAACTGCTACGGCATATGGGCGCTTGGCAAACCTGAGAATAGCGTTCCGGTACCTCAGTAAGGAATCGTTCAAGACCTTATACACTGTGTACATCAGGCCCATACTGGAGTACGCAGCATCAGTTTGGAACCCACATCTGGTCAAACACGTCAAGAAATTAGAGAAAGTGCAAAGGATTGCAACAAGGCTAGTTCCAGAACTAAGGGAATGTCGTATGAAGAAAGGTTAAGGGAAATCGGTCTGACAACACTGTAGGACAGGAGGGCCAGGGGAGACATGATAACGTCATACAAAATACTCGGTGGAATAGACAAGGTGGACAGAGACAGGATGTTCCAGAGATGGGACACATAAACAAGGGGTCACAATTGGAAGCTGAAGACTCAGATGAGTCAAAGGGATGTTAGGAAGTATTTCTTCAGTCACAGAGTAGTTAGGAAGTGGAATAGTCTGGCAAGCGATGTAGTGGAGGCAGGAACTCATGGAGCAGTGGGAGAGAGGACCTAGTAGCGGTCGGTGAAGAGGCGGGGCCAGGAGCTGAGTCTCGACCCCTGCAACCACAATTAGGTGAGTATTCACACACACACACACACACACTCATTCCACACTAAGGTGGACTTACTTGTGTCGGGTCGAAAAGGAACCTTCAGCGTGAGCTTTCAAAACGCTTCAACATCATCCAGGGGCTCAGGATGAAGCCGACCATTTCGTCGAAGGAATTACTTAGCCTGGGAAACCTTCTTTCGCCGAGGAGAAGATCCACTAAGTTTCTTGAGTATATATATTTTTTAATCTGGTAAGAGAAGACCGTATGTCTCTGGACGCTTTTCCAGGTCAGTTTGGGATGCTTAGTTAATACTGAGTGAGACTAGTGTCATGTTGCTGCTGTCATGTGTTTGGGTTTAAAGAGACAGAGAGAGACAGAGACAGAGACAGAGAGACAGATACAGAGAGAGAGGGAGAGACAGAGACTATCATATGTATTTTTTTTTTTAATCCGGATGTGGATCGTGGTTGGTGAGGTAAGAGGAAGTCTCCTCCGGCACCTCAGAAGGACCAGTGGGCCGGAAAGAGCCATTAGTGAGTGTGGCAAGTATATCATGTTTTGATATAGAGGAGATGGTAGTGTGGCAACACCAACGAAGTGTTCGCTTGGCCGCTTATTTTTCCCATTTTATCAGATTTAGCGAGAAGTGCGGCGATGAGTACCACTAACATACACCGGGGGTGAGGACCACTAACATACACCGGGGGTGAGAGTCAGTAACATATACCAGGGGTGAGGACCACTAACATACACCGGGGGTGAGGACCACTAACATACACCGGGGGTGAGGGCCACTAACATATACCGGGGGTGAGAGTCAGTAACATATACCAGGGGTGAGGACCACTAACATACACCGGGGGTGAGGACCACTAACATACACCGGGGGTGAGGGCCACTAACATATACCGAGGGTGAGAGTCATTAACATACACCAGGGGTGAGGACCACTAACATACACCGGGGGTGAGGGCCACTAACATATACCGGGGGTGAGAGCCAGTAACATACACCAGGGGACAGGACCACTAACTTACATCGGGAGCGATCGCCAGTAACATACACCGGGGGTGAGGACCACTAACATATACCGAGGGTGAGGGCCACTAACAATACACCGGGGTGAGGGACACTTACACCTGGAGTGAGGACCACTAACTTACATCGGGGGTGAGAGCCATTAACATACACCGGGGGTGAGGGCCACTTACACCGAGAGTGAGGACCACTAACTTACATCGGGGGTGAGAGCCACTAACTTACATCGGGGGTGAGGGCCACTTGCACCGGGAGTGAGGACCACTAACTTACATCGGGGGTGAGAGCCACTAACTTACATCGGGGGTGAGGGCCACTTACACCGGGAGTGAGGACCACTAACTTACATCGGGAGTGAGAGCCACTAACTTACATCGGGGGTGAGGGCCACTTACACCGGGAGTGAGGACCACTAACTTACATCGGGGGTGAGAGCCACTAACTTACATCGGTGAGGGCCACTTACAGCGGGAGTGAGGACCACTAACTTACATCGGGGGTGAGAGCCACTAACATACACCGGGGGTGAGGGCCACTTACACCGGGAGTGAGGACCGCTAACTTACATCGGGGGTGAGAGCCACTAACTTACATCGGGGGTGAGGGCCACTTACACCGGGAGTGAGGACCGCTAACTTACATCGGGGGTGAGAGCCACTAACTTACACCGGGAGTGAGGACCACTAACTTACATCCGGGGTGAGAGCCACTAGCTTACATCAGTGGTGAGGGCCACTTACACCGGGAGTGAGGACCACTAACTTACATCGGGGACGAGAGCCACTAACTTACATCGGGGGTGAGGGCCACTTACACCGGGAGTGAGGACCACTAACTTACATCGGGGACGAGAGCCATTAACTTACATCGGGGGTGAGGGCCACTTACACCGGGAGCGAGGACCACTAACTTAAATCGGGGGTGAGGGCCACTAACATACACCGGGGGTGAGGGCCACTTACACCGGGAGTGAGGACCACTAACTTACATCGGGGGTGAGAGCCACTAACTTACATCGAGGGTGAGAGCCACTAACTTACATCGGGGGTGAGGGCCACTAACTTACATCGAGGGTGAGAGCCACTAACTTACATCGGGGGTGAGAGCCACTAATTTACATCGGGAGTGAGGACCACTAACTTACATCGGGGGTGAGAGCCACTAACATCGGGGGTGAGGGCCACTAACATCGGGGGTGAGGGCCACTAACATCGGGGGTGAGGGCCACTAACATCGGGGGTGAGGGCCACTTACACCGGGAGTGAGGACCACTAACATACCCTTTCCTTGAGTTCAGTCGATCCTGATCACTTTTCATTCCTTAGTCTCTGTCTGACCCACGAGTGTTTAGCGCTTCTTTGTGATTATGACGATAATTATCACATAGTTTGCGTCGACTTTTCAACGTTTTCATGAAATTTTCAGGACTAATGAAAGTCGAATTTTTTGGTTGGCCATTCATAGACTTTTTCACTACAAGACAAAAATACCGTAAACCCTAAATGGAGTAAACTAAACTCTCAGTATATATACACAGAGAGGAATATACTTCTCGGTATACATATATGCCAGTTATTATTATTTTTATATTTATTAAAATTATTACTGTATTATTATTATTAGTAATAGTAGTAGTAGTAGTATTAATATTATTATTATTATTATTATTATTATTATTATTATTATTATTATTATTATTATTATTATTATTATATGATTATTATTATTATTATTATTATTATTATTATTATTATTATTATTATTATTATTATTATTATTATTATTATTATTATTATTATTATGATTATTATTATTATGATTATTATTATTATTATTATTATGATTATTACGATTATTATTATTATTAATATTATTATACATTCATTTTTACTCTTCAATTTTTTCTATTTTGTTATTTTCGTTACTGTGGCCTCATAATTAATATTATGTAATTGGCAGGGATAGAGTTAAACGTGTAATATTTTGCTGCGGCCGCGGTGGGAAGGTATTGTTTAGTCTGGTATTGTTAATGACCACAACTCCGCCTCATTTGTGTGGTAATGATGGTGGCAAAAAATGTTTTCACAGGCAATTTTCGGAAATTACATACACTGCATATATATATATATATATATATATATATATATATATATATATATATATATATATATATATATATATATATATATATATATATATTCTTAAATGGTCGTATGATAACAATTAATTGGAGAGATCGGGATTACAGGCGACGGTTTGACTGTACTGAAAATGCAGTCAAATTAGCTTTTATCGAAAAAAAGATAGGTGCTTTTCTTCGTTATTGATATTGGTACCTCGGTGCACTAATCTATCGACTGCAGGAAGGATAAAAAAGCCTCTCCAAAAAGAAAGTTGCTGAGAAGGTTTGTGTTGGACACAACTGCGACCCACTCTCAAGATTTTATGGAGAACTCGTATGATCATTAATGTTATAAAACCATCTTTCCTCATCTTGCTCAGTCTTTGCACGTGCCACAACTTGTGTCTCTTCCTCCCACTCTTTTTTTTCCAGTCATCAGCTAAAAACGTTTCCTTTTCGTTACTTCTTTCCCACTTCATTGACTCATTCCAGAAACGGATCACAAAAAAGTCAAGTATGAAGGATCATTTTTCTGATCCATATGTAATGACAGTAAGGAAAAAAAAAACTATTTTTTTTTTTGTAAAATTATGACGTGAAGAATTTTTCTAGTGACTAAACCTGATGACACTAAGTTGTTGTTGTTGACAAATGTTCTGTCTTTTATTGTGTGAATAGAAATTACAAATGCTTTCACTTACACAAAAAAGGCTTAACCCTGGCCATTGCATACCCTGTGTCTCCATACCATGGCGTGGGTATTATACCTTGTGTCTCCATACCATGGTGTGGGTATTATTCCTTGTGTCTCATTACCTTGGTGTGGGTATTATACCCTGCGTCTCCATACCATGGTGTGGGTATTATACCCTGTGTCTCCATACCATGGTGTGGGTATTATACCCTGTGTCTCCATACCATGGTGTGGGTATTATACCCTGCGTCTCCATACCATGGTGTGGGTATTATACCTTGTGTCTCCATACCATGGTGTGGGTATTATACCCTCTGTCTCCATACCATGGTGTGGGTATTATACCCTGTGTCTCCATACCATGGTGTGGGTATTATACCTTGTGTCTCCATACCATGGTGTGGGTATTATACCCTGTGTCTCCATACCATGGTGTGGGTATTATTCCTTGTGTCTCATTACCTTGGTGTGGGTATTATACCCTGCGTCTCCATACCATGGTGTGGGTATTATACCCTGTGTCTCCATACCATGGTGTGGGTATTATACCCTGTGTCTCCATACCATGGTGTGGGTATTATACCCTGCGTCTCCATACCATGGTGTGGGTATTATACCCTGTGTCTCCATACCATGGTGTGGGTATTATACCCTGTGTCTCCATACCATGGTGTGGGTATTATACCCTGTGTCTCCATACCATGGTGTGGATATTATACCCTGTGTCTCCACACCATGGTGCGGGTATTATACCCCGTCTCCATACCAAGGTGTGGGTATTATATCGTATCTCCATACCATGGTATAGGTATTATACCCTGTGTCTCCATATATGGTGTGGGCGTTATACCCTGTGTCACTTTATCATGGTGTAGGTATCATACCTTGTGTCTCCATACCATGGAGTAGGTGTTATACCCTGTGTCTCCTTATCATGGTGTGGGTATTATACCCTGTGTCTCCCTATCATGTTGTGGGTATCCCTTACCGTTGTATACCCTGTATCTTCCTAAGTTAAAGTTGGTTGACGTGATCTAGAGACAATGCCAGCTCGTCAGCTCGTCAGCTCATCAGCTCGTCAGCTCGTCAGCTCGTCAGCTCGTCAGCTCGTCAGCTCGCCAGCTCGTCAGCTCGTCAGCTCGTCAGCTCGCCAGCTCGTCAGCTCGTCAGCTCGTCAGCTCGTCAGCTCGTCAGCTCGTCAGCTCGTCAGCTCGTCAGCTCATCAGCTCGTCAGCTCGTCAGCTCGTCAGCTCGTCAGCTCGTCAGCTCGTCAGCTCGTCAGCTCGTCAGCTCTCTAATCTTGGGCTAACTTTGTCAAGCAACAAAGCCTTTCCGGTGATCTTGGGTTTTAGTGTAAAATGTTCTCGCTGTCCTTCTGACACTGCCACACCTCTCACATACTGCTCGAGGGAAGTGATTATCTGGAGTTAGGATTTGCATTTTGGCAGGAAAATACACATATAACCCGTACATTTGACAAGGAAACTTTTGACGACGTTTCGGCCCAACTTGGATTGAAATTAGGTCTTTTAAGAAGCATCAATGAGTCATGAAGTGAATTCCTATGGCTGCTTGACTAAGCACTGTCAGGTTTTGTAACCAATTTTTCTAACGGATACTATTCTTTACAAAGTTTCCTCTCGATAGATGGCGTTGAGTTGGGCTAAGCACCGCCTGATATGGCTCCTTCTCTCTTTAATGCTGAAAAATTAATAAGCTCCTCGCGTGTGTGGAATTTGTCTTTTATGCATATTACACTTGTTCCTGTTTCCCCATCTATCGACCAGTTCTGTGTTAGGCGAGGACAAAATTGCAGTTCAGGATGTCGGTACTTCCTTCCATACTTCCAGTCGTAGTGGATTTTGTGCGGCGAATCTTATTTTTGCTCATTGTTTCAGCAACCTTGAGGTACAAGTAGCTACTGTGTCTTGCAAGGTGCTCCTCCACCTTCACTTTCCCATCATCATGACAACACTTTAAACAGGTGCCCTTAAAGAAAAACGTTATCCCAAAGACGACCTCTTCTGCTATAATGTACGTATGTTTCCTCATTATTTACAGAGCAAATGGGAGAACAGTTCTCGAGATTTGTTATTGATACTGGAGCTCCCTTCGTTTATATATGCAAGAGATTACTATTCAGCAGCTCACCAAGTTGACTCTGTTTTGTAAGTTGGTTTGTAAATAATCATTGCTCTTCAACATAATTCGTAGAGTTACTGCAAGTGAGGCTGGATCCCACTTGCTATTCACAAGGCATCTATGTGAATAGTCAGTCAGTACAGCCGCTTGGCAAATAAACAGCGAACGTTATCTAATTTGCACAGCAAACCTCACTAACAATGATGGGCTCCTGCTTATTTACACAGCAGCTTTGGTACCAACTGCAGCCGACAAAAAGTGCTACGAAAGGAAAATACAAATAAGAGAGATTACATTAGATGAGGTTAGGCAATGCTAATTTTAGAATACTGGTTAATACAGAAGTTGCTTTATGTATCCAGTTCAGTTTAATCTTGCTTATGATTTAGTCTTATTCACCGGCAGGTGAATATTGGTTTACATATACTGAAAGACATGTATCATTTTATATACACCTACAAGTACATATATATTTATATATATATATATATATATATATATATATATATATGTATATATATATATATATGTGTGTGTGTGTGTGTGTGTGTGTATATATATACATATATATTTGCTATTGCACCCCCTGAATGGGGCCCATTGTTTATAGTGTATATTGTATTTATATATTTACCTTTCATATAATTTATATTGCCGATATTTTCATTAATAGGTAAAATGAAAATATCTTGCTTTATATTATTATTTGATTTATTATATTACCTACGTATGTAGGTAGGATGTGACATATTACACTTCTCACTATGCTCGCTGTTGAAGAGTTGTGATTGGCTGTCCGCCCTCGTAAACTGCTTAGTTAGCTATCAGCTCGCTTGTTTACCTTCCGGCGTCTCGTCAGTACCACGGGAGTCACGTGATATCACCTGATGTGAGGCCTGAAGTCGAGAAATCGCTCTCTCCCTAGATGGTCATCGACAAGCACGGCTCTCTCCATCTGCTCCTGGTCCAGGGAGCATGTCTCTCTCTCCATCTGCTCCTGGTCCAGGGAGCATGTCTCTCTCTCCATCTGCTCCTGGTCCAGGGAGCATGTCTCTCTCTCCATCTGCTCCTGGTCCAGGGAGCATGTCTCTCTCTCCATCTGCTTCTAGTCCTGGAAGCAACTCTCGAGCGACTTCGAGAAACGTCTCTCCAGGGATCTCTCTCGTCTCTGGTTGTTTGATCATTATTTAGGTTCGGTTTTGATAGAGTATGGTTTCGCTGGTGAGTTTTATGCCTTTTATGGAGGATCTACTGATGGTCCTCAGTCAGGGTCGTTATTTTGTCTCCTTGTTCCTGACACTGTGCGACTGATTGATACATTATTACTGTTTGACGAATGTTTAGTAATTTTGTACAAGTTAGCTGTTCTGATTGCCTTGATAGTCGAGAAGACAGATTATTTGAGGATTTATTGTTAGTCACTATTTAAGTCTATTTCGAGTCAAATACTGAGACATTACGAGCACTTTGAGCACACATACATATTCATACACTTGCATGTATTAGCATTATTCGTATTCAAGAGGATATCTCATCATAGCAAAGTACTCACGATTTGTACTGTACGAAATGTGCCCTAAGCACTATATTACTGTATGTACAGTTCAAAATTGCACTACAAGAGATACGAAGGAGCTTGTATCCTAAACTATGTAATACTTATTATCCAGCTACACACCTTTTGTATTAAAGATATCAAATTTTATTTCGTTGGATTATTATCACTTAGTTGTAATCTCAAAGCTCATCAAGGGATAACTAGACCTGATCTTATTCAGACAACTTGTTACAAAAAACAGAAATAGGCTGAATACTTGAGGGAAAGATCTTCTATTATTCTCTGGAGATGTCTATACTCTACAGATATAGCTTTTTTTGTAATATATATATATATATATATATATATATATATATATATATATATATATATATATATATATATATATATATATATATATATTATATATATATATATATATATATTTTTTTTTTTTTTTTATCACACTGGCCGATTCCCACCAAGGCAGGTTGGCCCGAAAAAGAAAAACTTTCACCATCATTCAATCCATCACTGTCTTGCCAGAAGGGTGCTTTACACTACAGTTTTTAAACTGCAGCATTAACGCCCCTCCTTCAGAGTGCAGGCATTGTACTTCCCATCTCCAGGACTCAAGTCCGGCCTGCCGGTTTCCCTGAATCCCTTCATAAATGTTACTTTGCTCACACTCCAACAGCACGTCAAGTATTAAAAACCATTTGTCTCCATTCACTCCTATCAAACACGCTCACGCATGCCTGCTGGAAGTCCAAGCCCCTCGCACACAAAACCTCCTTTACCCCCTCCCTCCAACCTTTCCTAGGCCGACCCCTACCCCGCCTTCCTTCCACTACAGACTGATACACTCTTGAAGTTATTCTGTTTCGCTCCATTCTCTCCACATGTCCAAACCACCTCAACAACCATACCTCAGCCCTCTGGACAACAGTTTTGGTAATCCCGCACCTCCTCCTAACTTCCAAACTACGAATTCTCTGCATTATATTCACACCACACATTGCTCTCAGACATGACATCTCCACTGCCTCCAGCCTTCTCCTCGCTGCAACATTCATCACCCATGCTTCACACCCATATAAGAGCGTTGGTAAAACTATACTCTCATACATTCCCCTCTTTGCCTCCATGGACAAAGTTCTTTGTCTCCACAGACTCCTAAGTGCACCACTCACCCTTTTCCCCTCATCAATTCTATGATTCACCTCATCTTTCATAGACCCATCCGCTGACACGTCCACTCCCAAATATCTGAATACATTCACCTCCTCCATGCTCTCTCCCTCCAATCTGATATCCAATCTTTCATCACCTAATCTTTTTGTTATCCTCATAACCTTACTCTTTCCTGTATTCACTTTCAATTTTCTTCTTTTGCACACCCTACCAAATTCATCCACCAATCTCTGCAACTTCTCTTCAGAATCTCCCAAGAGCACAGTGTCATCAGCAAAGAGCAACTGTGACAACTCCCACTTTATGTGTGATTCTTTATCTTTTAACTCCACGCCTCTTGTCAAGACCCTCGCATTTACTTCTCTTACAACCCCATCTATAAATATATTAAACAACCACGGTGACATCACACATCCTTGTCTAAGGCCTACTTTTACTGGGAAATAATTTCCCTCTTTCCTACATACTCTAACTTGAGCCTCACTATCCTCGTAAAAACTCTTCACTGCTTTCAGTAACCTACCTCCTACACCATACACCTGCAACATCTGCCACATTGCCCCCCTATCCACCCTGTCATACGCCTTTTCCAAATCCATAAATGCCACAAAGACCTCTTTAGCCTTATCTAGATACTGTTCACTTATATGTTTCACTGTAAACACCTGGTCCACACACCCCCTACCTTTCCTAAAGCCTCCTTGTTCATCTGCTATCCTATTCTCCGTCTTACTCTTAATTCTTTCAATAATAACTCTACCATACACTTTGCCAGGTATACTCAACAGACTTATCCCCCTATAATTTTTGCACTCTCTTTTATCCCCTTTGCCTTTATACAAAGGAACTATGCATGCTCTCTGCCAATCCCTAGGTACCTTACCCTCTTCCATACATTTATTAAATAATTGCACCAACCACTCCAAAACTATATCCCCACCTGCTTTTAACATTTCTATCTTTATCCAATCAATCCCGGCTGCCTTACCCCCTTTCATTTTACCTACTGCCTCACGAACTTCCCCCACACTCACAACTGGCTCTTCCTCACTCCTACAAGATGTTGTTCCTCCTTGCCCTATACACGAAATCACAGCTTCCCTATCTTCATCAACATTTAACAATTCCTCAAAATATTCCCTCCATCTTCCCAATACCTCTAACTCTCCATTTAATAACTCTCCTCTCCTATTTTTAACTGACAAATCCATTTGTTCTCTAGGCTTTCTTAACTTGTTAATCTCACTCCAAAACTTTTTCTTATTTTCAACAAAATTTGTTGATAACATCTCACCCACTCTCTCATTTGCTCTCTTTTTACATTGCTTCACCACTCTCTTAGCCTCTCTCTTTTTCTCCATATACTCTTCCCTCCTTGCATCACTTCTACTTTGTAAAAACTTCTCATATGCTAACTTTTTCTCCCTTACTACTCTCTTCACATCATCATTCCACCAATCACTCCTCTTCCCTCCCGCACCCACTTTCCTGTAACCACAA
Organism: Cherax quadricarinatus; assembly: GCF_038502225.1. Classification (NCBI taxonomy): domain Eukaryota; kingdom Metazoa; phylum Arthropoda; class Malacostraca; order Decapoda; family Parastacidae; genus Cherax; species Cherax quadricarinatus. Next base: position 2,131,051 of record NC_091303.1, read on the forward strand.
ACTTCTGCTGAACACTCTAACACTACATTTTTAAACCTACCCCATACCTCTTCGACCCCATTGCCTATGCTCTCATTAGCCCATCTATCCTCCAATATATATATATATATATATATATATATAGATATATATATATATATATATATATATATATATATATATATATATATATATATGTCGTGCCGAATAGGCAGAACTTGCGATTTTGGCTTAAATAGCAACGCTCATCTTGCCGTATAAGACGAGTGAAAATTTGTGTATGCAATAATTTCGCCAAAATCATTCTGAACCTAACGAAAAAATATATTTCACTGTGTATGTTTAGTATTAAATTATTGTAAACGTATCTAAAATATATTTAGTTGGGTTAGGCTAAAAAAAAATTTCTTGCTATAATGAGGTTAGGTAAGTTTTCTAAGATTCTTTTGGTGCAAAATTGTAAATTTTTGCATTATCATTAATAAAAAAAATATATCTTTAAATGCATAAGAGAAAATTTTAGAAAGGACTTAATTTTAAATGAGTTCTTGCTAATTGACCAGTTTTACATATTCGGCACGACATATATATATATATATATATATATATATATATATATATATATATATATATATATATATATATATATATATATATATATATATATATATATATATATATATATATATGTTAAAATCCCTCTGCTTAATGGTAGCGCTCTTATTCACCAGGATTCTTCGTAACTTGCTATGCATGAATAACATATAACTTTGTATTATGTTAGTTGTACACAAACGTTACCAGCTAAATGGTGCTCTTGGGAACGCTCAGCGGCAGTTCCTACACAAAATTGGCTCGTAAGTTTAGTGTGTTTCACCCCTTCGGTAACGCTAATTTCACAGGAGGGACACATGTTCCTGTGGTAGAATTACGTCCCAAGGTTACTACGTTTTAGTCCTATTGGCTACACGAGCATCACTAAAGCCGCAGCTTACCTGTACACTAACATCAAGAAAATAATTTACCCCAAAATTAAGAAAATATTCTCAGAAAGTGTATGCACGAGAGAAAGATCTTCTCTCAGGGAATATACTGATAACTCCTAAATTATTTTTACTACCCCAAATATAATTAAATCGTTTTGTAAATTACACGTCAGTGGGAATATTATGCAAAACCGAGAAGATCGTTTGAAAATGCATATTATAAATGATCTTGTGGGTGACCTAAAGGATGCTGAATATTCATCTGATAATGTAGTTAGAGAATTGGGTTGAAATATTGATGCAGCTGATGTTTCTTGGAACGAGGAAGTTTTCTCAGAAGATTAAGTTATTATCTTATACGTAACTGTGTCGAAAATTTGTGATTGAGTTCTGACACCGTGTTTTATTTTTTTTAATACTGATATCCGGTGTTCTTGGTACTGACACTCTATTTTTAAGTGTTGACACCATGTGTTCTGAGTGTTGGCGTTCTGAGTGCTGACACCCGTGTTCTGAGTGCTGACACCCGTGTTCTGAGTGCTGACACCCGTGTTCTGAGTGCTGACACCTGTGTTTTGAGTGCTGACACCCTTGTTCTGAGTGCTGACACCCGTGTTCTGAGTGCTGACACCCGTGTTCTGAGTGCTGACAACCGTGTTCTGAGTGCTGACACCTGTGTTTTGAGTGCTGATACCCGTGTTTTGAGTGCTGACACCCGTGTTCTGAGTGCTGACACCAGTGTTATGAGGGCTGGCACATGCCGGTAGACCCGCATGTCAACCTATTTATTCATACATAATTTATAATTTTTAATTTGAAACATTTATCATAATTTTATAAATTTGTTAACCTAAATAACTAATCATATTTGCAATACAATATAATTAATTATAAATATTATACAACTAATTATACACTTAATATAAATAATTATATACATTAATTACATAATATGTTCGATATATTAATATCATTAAGCTTAAAGGAATTGGAATCTCGACTCTTCTCTTTTCTACAAAGGGAAGAGATTTGATGCTGGTGATGAGTTCGTGATCCAAGGAATTGGAACTTGTATTTTCCCTTCTTCGGATCAAGGCTAATTGTTTTACATACCTCCCTGTCTCAAGGCGCTCTATGACCCTTACGGTCGTAGACTTGGTTCAAGAATGTCATGATGATGGTGACGATATAGTCATAATAATGCTAATAATAATAATAATAATAATAATAATAATAATAATAATAATAATAATAATAATAATAATAATAATAATTGTTATTATTATTATTATTATTATTATTATTATTATTATTATTATTATTATTATTATTGTTATTATTATTATTATTATTAATTATTATTAATTATTATTTTTATATTATTATAATTATTGTTAATTATTATTATTTTACAGTAATAATATAATAATATTAAAAGCATAATAGCAACATTATTATTAATAATAATAATTTTTCAAAATATTATTATTAGAGCAAAATTAATAAAAATAATATCAAAATCAATAATAATAATAATAATAATAATAATAATAATAATAATAATAATAATAATAATAATAATAATAATAATAATAATAATAATAATGATAATAAAAATAATAATAAAACTCGTAATAAAAATAATTATTATATAAAATTTCTCCTTCTTACAAGACAATGAGCAGCAGGATACCTGCACCTTTGCTTCGCTCTCTCTCAAGGGAAGCAGAAATTTGAGACAGCAGGAGAACACTCACTGCAGCTGTTGTTTCTGCCATTACAAAAGCAGGCGACAAAAAAAAGAACAGTTATTCACCGCACCCAAAAAAAAATTTTTTTGGGCTTAAGCAAAAAATACGAGGAATCAAAAAGGGGGGAAACGGAGAGCAAAATTTCCTCCAAGTTGTCCAAAATGTCATTCTCTAAAACGTCTTCCAAAGGTAAAAACTACCAAAGTAAAACTTATTGAAGCAAAAAAGGATGATTTGCATATCAAAAGAAGGACAAATTGCCGGCGGGAATACAACGTGGAGCTGTTGAGTACATCACCAGGAACATATGCTAATGTTGCTCTAATTTTATAATATTTGCTATACTCTGTTTTAATTTTTGTTTTTTGTAAGTGGGTACTGCCACCCTACCCCACCCACGACACACGGTGGAGGAAAAGAGGGAGCGTCGCGCCCCCTCTCCCCTTGCATCACACATGTATGGCAATGACGTCAAAGAGAGTGGAAATATAAACACATATGCAGTATAATGTGATCCTTTATTGACTACGTTTCGCCAACACAGTGAGCTTTTTCAAGTCACAAACAGATCTGTTTGTGACTTGGAAAAAGCTCACTGTGTGGGCGAAACGTAGTCAATAAAGGATCACATTATACTGCATATGTGTTTATATTTCTATTGTGTCGGCATTTTATACCATTTATTTCCGTCAAAGAGAGTGACTGCCTTTGCTGGTTCTACACGTAGTGAAGTAAGGGGTGACCTCCCCTACCTTAATTTATTATAATAATATTGTAGAAAAACAACAATATGATGCAGTTTTAGAGGTTCTTTTATTAAAAGGAAAATAATTCTTGTTTGCAGTAAACTGAGACTGTTATTTCATGTAGAAATAAATTATGGTAATACTGTAATTAAGAATGTACTCTTATTACGTTGATTATCCTTATCGACTGGCAGATGTAAATAATAGCACAGGACAAGGTTAAATACACAGAAAGGTATATGTTTAACAGTGTATATACGCTAAGAGTTTACTAATGTATCCTTGACAGGTAGTGTATAGGTGACATGTTTAATATAGACAAATGCAAAGTTCTAAATGTTGGAAAGGAAAATAACCACGCCACATATAAACTAAATAATGTAGATCTAAATACTACTGATTACGAAAAGGATTTAGGAGTTCTGGTTAGCAATAATCTAAAACCAAGACAACAGTGCATTAGTGTTCCTAATAAAGCTAACAGAATCATAAGAACAAAAGAACATAAGAAAGGAGGAACACTGCAGCAGGCCTGTTGGCCCATACTAGGCAGGTCCTTTACAATTCATCCCACTAACAAAACATTTGACCAACCCAATTTTCAATGCTACCCAAGAAATAAGCTCTGATGTGCAAGTCCCACTCAAATCCAACCCCTCCCACTCATGTACTCATTCTATTCAAGATTGATGGACTGACCACATCGACTCAAGGTTGAGGGACTGATTACCTCATTCTCCTCCTGTTCTTCAAGATTCTCCTTTGTATGGACTGATGAAGCCACTGTGTGGCGAAACGTTTCCTCAATAAAGATACCCAAGAGTTGCACATGTGTCTAATTTATCAACATGTCGGTTCTCTGAACCATTCATCTACAAATGTACTTATCCAACTTAAATTTGAAACTACCCAAAGTCCCAGCTTCAATAACCCAACTAGGTAGACTGCTTCACTTATCAACTACCCTATTTCCAAACCAATACTTTCCTGTGTCCTTTCTAAATTTAAACTTATCTAATTTAAATCCATTACTGCGGGTTCTCTCTTGGAGAGACATCCTCAAGACCTTATTAATATCCCCTTTATTAATACCTATCTTCCACTTATACACTTCGATCAGGTCTCCCCTCATTCTTCGTCTAACAAGTGAATGTAACTTAAGAGTCTTCAATCTTTCTTCATAAGGAAGATTTCTAATGCTATGTATTATTTTAGTCATCCTACGCTGAATGTTTTCTAACGAATTTATGTCCATTCTGTAATATGGAGACCAGAACTGAGCTGCATAATCTAGGTGAGGCCTTACTAATGATGTATAAAGCTGCAGTATGACCTCTGGACTTCTGTTCCTTACACTTCTTGATATAAATCCCAGTAATCTATTTGCCTTATTACGTACGCTTAGGCATTGCTGTCTTGGTTTAAGGTTGCTGCTCACCATAACCCCCAAGTCCTTTTCGCAATCTGTATGGCTAAGTTCTACATCATTTAACTTATAAGTACTAGGGTTATGGGCACTCCCAAGCTTCAGAACCTTCCATTTATCTACATTGAACTGCATCTGCCACTTTTCTGACCAAGAATAGAGCTTGTTTAAATCCTCCTGAAGTTCCATAACATCTACGTTTGAATCAATTATCCTACCTATCTTTGTGTCATCGGCGAATTTGCTCATATCACTAGTAATTCCCTCATCAAGATCATTGATATATATTATAAACAACAACGGGCCCAAGACTGATCCCTGTGGAACGCCACTTGTTACAGATCCCCACTCGGATTTAACCCCATTTATGGACACTCTCTGCTTCCTGTCAGTGAGCCATGACTCGATCCACGAGAGCACTTTTCCCCCAATGCCCTGAGCTGCCACTTTCTTTAACAGTCTATGGTGCGGAACTCTATCAAAAGCCTTACTAAAATCTAAGTAAATAATATCAAATTCTTTATCGTGGTCAACAGCCTCAAAAGCTTTACTGAAGAAAGTTAATAAATTAGTTAGACAAGACCGGCCTCTTGTGAATCCATGATGAGTATCATTAATCAAGCTATGCTTATCGAGATGGCTTCTTATAATCTCAGCTATAATTGACTCTAGTAATTTGCCTACAACTGAGGTCAGGCTTATTGGGCGGTAATTTGACGGTAACGACTTGTCCCCTGTTTTAAAAATAGGAATTACATTAGCCATCTTCCACATATCAGACACTACACCTGTTTGAAGAGATAAATTAAAAATATTAGTTAATGGTTTACAGAGTTCCATTTTGCATTCCTTAAGAACCCTTGAAAAAAACTCATCAGGACCCGGCGACTTATTTTGCTTCAGTCTGTCTATCTGCTTCACAACCATTTCACTAGTGACTGTGATGTTACATAATTTATCTTCTTCTAGCCCACTATAAAAATTAACTACTGGAATATTGTTAGTGTCTTCCTGTGTAAAAACCGAGAGAAAATAATTATTTAAAATCGAGCACATTTCATTCTCTTTGTCAGTAAGGTGCCCATAGTTATTTTTAAGGGGACCTATCTTATCTCTAACTTTTGTTCTTTAGACCTGGAAAAAACTTTTTGGGTTAGTTTTAGAATCCCTAGCAACTTTAATTTCATAGTCCCTTTTAGCTTTTCTTATCTTCTTTTTAATGTCCCTCTTAATGTCAATATACTGATTCATAAGATGACCCTCACCTCTTTTGATACGCCTATAAATTCCTTTCTTATGCCCTAGTAGATATTTGAGCCTATTATTCATCGATTTAGGGTCATTTCTATTTGATCTAATTTCTTTATATGGGATAAACGTTCTTTGAGCAGCATGTATAGTGTTCAGAAAACTGTCATATTGATAGCTCTCTTCGTTACCCCAGTCAACAGATGATAAGTGTTCTCTAAGCCCATCGTAATCTGCTAAGCGAAAATCTGGGACTGTTACTGAGTTATCGCTACTATCGTACTTCCATTCAATGCTAAATGTAATTGATTTGTGGTCGCTAGCACCCAGTTCCTCTGAAATTTCTAAATTATTAACAAGGGATTCATTGTTTACCATAACTAAGTCAAGCAGGTTATTTCCCCTTGTAGGTTCTGTCACAAACTGCTTCAAAAAACAATCCTGAACTACTTCTAAGAAGTCGTATGATTCTAAATTCCCAGTCAAGAAATTCTAATCAATATGACTAAAGTTAAAGTCTCCTAGAATTACTATATTATCGTGCCTTGTGGCCTTAACAATTTCCTCCCATAGTAGTCTCCCTTGGTCCCTATCTAAGTTTGGGGGACGGTATATCACTCCTAAAATCAGTTTTTCATGCCCCTTTGAAAATTCTATCCAAACAGACTCTGTATGTGTTACTTCAGACTTAATACCCGTTTTTATGCAAGAGTTCAAGCGATCTCGGACATACAATGCCACCCCACCCCCCTTCCCGATACTTCTATCTACTTGGAACAATTTAAAGCCCTGAATATGACATTCCGCAGGCATGTCCCGACTTTTTTAATTAAACCACGTCTCAGTTAAGGCAAATACATCAATGTTACCTGCACTAGCAACTAATCTCAACTCGTCCATCTTATTCCTAGCACTACGGCAATTAGCATAATAAACATTGAAAGACTCTCCTTTCTCTTTACCCTTCCTGCTCATTTCTGTTTTTCTACTAAACCTATTACTGTCCTTATCACCAAAAGTCCCTGGCTTTTCAATATCTACCTAGTTCTGCTTATTGCTAGTTCCCCTAGAACTCGTAATATTACTACACTGGGACTTCACTGTTTTCCTGCCAAAACCCATACCACTAACTATTCCTAGTTTAAAGTCCTAACTGCTCCCTCCACTGCAGTTGCCAGTGTTACCACCCCAGACCTAGATAAGTGAACCCCATCCCTGGCATACATGTCATTTCTGCCATAGAAGAGGCCCCAGTTGTCGATGAATGTTACCGCATTTTCCTTACAGTATTTGTCCAGCCAGCAATTGACACCAATTGCCCTGGACAACCATTCATTTCCAACTCCTCTCCTTGGCAAAATACCACATATGAGAGGGTTCCCACCCTTACTCCTAATTATTTCTATTGCTGACCTATACCTGCTAATCAGGTCTTCACTCCTACGTCTGCCAACATCGTTGCCTCCAGCACTGAGACAGATAATAGGATTGCTCCCATTACCTCTCATGATGTCATCCAGATGGCTAACAATATCCTCCATCCCAGCCCCAGGAAAGCAAACTCTCTGTCTCCTACTCCTGTCCTTCAAGCAGAACACCCTATCCATATACCTAACTTGGCTATCCCCAACAACAACAATAGTCTTACCTTCCTTAATGTCTTTCGTCGTGACGTTCCCAGTAGTCGACTCACATTCGTCGGGTAGCACTGGGAATGTATTAGATGTTTTCACAACAGTTTCCACGGCAGTCTCTTTCTTCTTCATCGTTTCTACCTTTCCATTCGTCTTCTTGATCGTCAACTTCGTTCCCTGCAGTCCAGCCACTGACCAGTTTCCCTTCTTGACCTGAGGACTCAAAACAGGAGGACTACTACGAATCTTCTTGTTTTCCTCGGTCAGTCGCCGAATCTCCATCTTCGCCATCCTCAATTCTTCCTTAAGCTGTTGGTAAAGTTGCTCGATGGAGGGCATCTTGCTTCAATTCGTAGAGAGCGCGCAAACAGGTCTTCACAGAGCTAAGTACACGTCACCACTGCGCAAAAGCCAACTCAATCAGGAGCTACTGCGCAGCACGTCCGCACGGCCCAATAGCAGTTAGATAAATAGGTTAGATAAATACATGAGTGGGTTTGGGTGGGTGTGAGTTGGACATGACTAGCTTGTGCTACTAGGTCTGATGCCTTGCTCCTTAAGTGGAAGTGACCTGACTGGGTGGGTTATTGGGCTAATCCGGGGGGGGACATGGACCTGCTTCGCATGGATCAGTAGGCCTGTTGCAGTGTTCCTTCTTTCTTATGTTCTTATGTTCTCAATTAGTCTCGTGCTATACTCCAAAACGATATTTTCTTAATCAAAATTGACATCAATCAAAGTCGACATTGAGAATTTATTACATCTTGTGCACTTGTAAACCACATCATAATTTTAGCAAAAGAATATGCAGTTTGCAACATAAGAATGTTTATCCAGTGGAGTATATTGTCTTCCCTTGCTCCTCCTTAATATCGTCTTATGATTTCAACTACACGGGCTCATGAACGTTCAAACTAGGATATTGTTTGGATTCCTTGTAATAATATTGAACCCAACTAATTCTTCCACTCAGCTGGGCTCCGCTTTTCATAACAATTTTAAAATGCGATTTCTCTTTGAGGTTTATTGGCTTCTCCTGCTCAATCACGACACTCGATTTCTTACGTGCACAAAATTGGCAATCTGGGTTAAAACCGGCCTCTGATGGGACCAGGTTAATTATGATAATTGTAATCAAGCTTGTTTTCTTGTTGGCAGAACTCAAAATAAATTTCTTTTTGCACTTACCAGCCCTTTCCTCCCCATCCACCAATTCTCCTCTTGCCTTCGTTCACTATTTACTTCTCTTCACCTGCTCCAAGGGGTTTCCACTCGAGTTCGATACTATTGCACGCCAGCCTTACCAAAATTGCTATAAAAAAATAAGCAAAAGAATGTAAAAAAGTATTCTGGGTTTGGCACAGGGCCAGCGGTGATAAATGGAGCCAGGTGACGCTGCTGTCTCGATAGCTCGGGCATCCGTGAATTTAGATAGATAGCAAACGTATTGACGACTGCCGAGTCCAGTGAGAGTTGATAGACAAGGTCTTTTGCTACTTTTATCTTTGCAAGAGGTTTTTCCAAACATTTCATGTCTGTATTTATCAACATTTTTAGCCAGGGTTAACGGCATCGTTTAGGAAAAAAAACGAAAGTACATATTGATGAACATGTAAAACATTTAGCAACATCATATGTTTTATCAGGCAGTTTTGAGTCGGAAATATTATAGTGATGTCAGTAGCACTACTTTAAATCATCATACAAATATGAACAGATGATGTCAGGATAGTAAGTTTCCTCTCTCTCTCTCTCTCTCTCTCTCTCTCTCTCTCTCTCTCTCTCTCTCTCTCTCTCTCTCTCTCTCTCTCTCTCTCTCTCTCTCTCTCTCTCTCTCTCTCTCTCTCTCTCTCTCTCTCTCTCTCTCTCTCTCTCTCTCTCACTCTCTCCTCGTCTTATGCTAAAGATATCTGATATTCTGATATTCTTTTCTAATCTAATTAAAAAAAATCCATGAAAAATGTAAGAGAAAGAATGAATAATGAATCATATATGTTTCCACTACAACTACCATTTATTACTATTACTACTACTAGTACTACTTCTACTTCTACAACTACCCTGACAACTACCCTCCAACTTGCGCCTTAACATGCTAGAAGCAAATAGGAATACCGTAGTTATTATTGCAGTTCTAATTTTTGAAATGCATCAAAAATTAGTCCTGTATATTTTTCAAATACATCAAATATATCGAAGTGAAAATGAAGCGAGTTCATTAGGTATGTCTTAGAAAGGCTGTATTGGTTTTTTTTTTTATTATTCGCCGGTATTCTCCCGGCCCGGGTCTTTTCCATGTAGTGGTGACCCGGCCTTGGCTCCCTATCTAGGGAGTGTCTCGAGACTTAAGTCTCCCATGGGAGGAGGTACAAGTACCCCCTCATCTTTGGGACCAACTGTCCCCAGGCCTAGCCACATTCCCCGCCCTCACGGGGCTCGTAGGGAGAAGCTAGGCCTCTGGTCTGCCATCTACCCCGCCCCACAAAGGGGCTCGTGGGGATGGCAGTCTTATGAGCTGCAGATGGTAGCAAGCTCAGGCTTTCGCTGTATTGGTAATAATGGCGTGGGCGTCATTAGTCTGTTCTCTCTTTAAATTATCTCTTTTCTTTTTTAATTTTTTTTTCAGTAATTCAATCAATTACCTGGGTGACTAATGCACTGGTGTGTCAGTGTTGTTTCTGCTTTATGCAGTGAAACCATGATTAATCTAAGAAACATTTGTTGCAAGAGAGAGAGAGAGAGAGAGAGAGAGAGAGAGAGAGAGAGAGAGAGAGAGAGAGAGAGAAGCAATGCCGTTGGTAAAACAATTTACAATTAATCCAGAAAATGGAAACAAAAACTTGATAATTGTCCAGAACTTAGTGACACGTGCGATTTTAAATAGATTGTAAACAATTCATGACTACTAAACAACTCTTAACTACTTAACAACTCATAACTACTAAACAATTCATAACTACTAAACTCATAACTGCTAAACATCGGGTATTATAAATAACCTATAAACGCATATAAGATAAAATGTAATGTTTTGGGGGACTGAAATCATGTCTGTATAAACACCTCATTACAATTGTTACCAGATCATTAATTTGTAAATAGTTCATTACCGCTGTAATTTGCTTAGTTATCAAAAGTTTGGGACCCAGTCCCTGGACCCATTACGTGACTGTTGGGACCCAGTCCCTGGACACATTACGTGACTGTTGGGACCCAGTCCCTGGACACATTACGTGACTATTAGGACCCAGTCCTTGGACCCATTACGTGACTGTTGGGACCCAGTCCCTGGACCCATTACGTGACTTTGTAGTCTTGTTTAACTACCGTTCACAGGATGAGTACAGATTCCTTTTAAACTAACAATGTTTGAGTTTATTGTAAATTACTGCTAGACATTCTTGTGTGTATTTGTGACTATTATTGAACATCATTATTATTTTTCCCCTCAAGGGAGGTTCCTTGAGGCTGGTGAGGGGCTCTTGATCTAGGGAATTAGATCTGTGCTCCAGTTCCCTAATTTAAGCCTGAGTGCCTTTCATCCTTCCCCAAAGGCGCTGTATAATCCTTTCGGATTTACGCTTGTCCAATAATAATAATAATAATAATAATAATAATAATAATATTATTATTATTATTATTATTATTATTATTATTATTATTATTATTATTATTATTAT